>NW_027004688.1:0-4767 GCF_036934945.1 Oncorhynchus masou masou
GTGTCACGCCTTGGTCTTATTATTGTGTGTTTTAGTTTATTAGTTAGTCAGACCAGGGTGTGACATGGGGTTATTATGTATTGTGTTTTCGTTTTGGGGTTTGTAGTGTTTGGGATTCTAGTTGATTAGGGTGTGTGTGGTGTTAATTAGGTTGGCTGCTGAGGGTTCTCAATCAGAGTCAGGTGCTTTCGTTGTCTCTGATTGGGAACCGTATTTAGGTAGCCTGTTTTTCGCTTTGCATTTCTGTGGGTGATTGTTCCTGTCTCTGTGCTAGTTTCACCAGTCAGGCTGTATTAGGTTTCATTCTGTTTTGTTGTTTTTGTATTTAATAGTTATTTCGTTCGTTTTTGTCTTTCACTTAATAAACATGAGTAACTTACACGCTGCATTTCGGTCCGACTCTCCTTCAACTAAACAAGAACGCCGTTACATCGTGCATACATTTGGAAACTATGCTCACCGCAAATATGAATATTTAGGCACCCTAACAACCGCCATTCTGGATTAGAAATGCAACATATATTTACGTGTAGATGTCTTTCTCTCTGTCATCTCTCTGTTGAAAGCACTCGGTCTGTATATGGGAAGTAGTTCGATGTATGTCTCTGGTTGTCCACCAGAGATCACAATGTCTTTCTTAGTTGTAGGCTGCTTTTTGTTCTGGAGTGTCTTTAGAATGATACATCGGATGTACTACATGGTGGTGAGAGGGATCTGTCTTCCCTCCCGTCTTGGTCAATTGTCCTAGACTACTCTCTTTACATGCAGACCTGCAGACGGTGCATGTTTTGGTCTTCAACTTCTTCACCTGCTGGAGAGTTTCAGAGGGTCTTAACATTTTCTGGTCTTGTAGTTTTAACCATTTTAACGTGGACCACGTCCTCACGTTCTCTGGTCTGTATTTAAATTCTCATGAGTCCCTTCAAGCACTCTGGCCTGAAAGGCGGTTCCATCATGTAGGCACAAACTCTGACCTCATTAGGGGCGTGGCTTAGTTAGTGCGCACAGACATGAAAAACCATTATCTCATTAGATGACTAAAATCACATTTCTATCTTTTCACAAATACTTTGATATTTAATCATGTAACTTTTAAAACATTTAGATGTAAATCTGATATATACCGTATGAAAGCTCTTAAAGTTATAATGTTCCCGTTATAACATCTTTCTGATAATTTCAATCACAAAATATACATTCATTTCCCATATTCCATTCTCATCATTACCAACATTCAGAAGATTAAATATATTGTCCCGGTGTCCATTGTTTGATGTTGAAGTTCTTGAGCGGTAATCTCTTCATAAGGCATACTGTCATGCATAGGTGTAATAGGTGGCAGGGAAGTCAGGTGCAGGAGAGACAAACTGAGGTAAAATGGAGTCTTTTAATAAAGTTCCATGAGTATGCTCCATAACAATAAATGTACAAACAAACCAAACATGGGTACGAGGACCCGACGCGCACCTATGCAACAATCACACTATACTGACAATAAAACAATCTCTGACAAAGACATGAGGGGAAACAGAGGGTTAAATACACAACAGGTAATGAATGGGATTGAAAACAGGTGTGTGGGAAGACAAGACAAAACCAATAGAAAATGAAAAAAGGATCAATGATGGCTAGAAGACCGGTGACGTCGAACGCCGAGCACCGCCCGAACAAGGAGAGGCAACGACTTCGGCAGAAGTTGTGACAGTACCCCCCTTGACGCGCGGCTCCAGCTGCGCGTCAACGCCTGACCTCGGGATGACCCGGAGGGCGAGGTGCAGGGCGATCCGGATGGAGACAGTGGAATTCTGATAACATGGAAGGATCTAACACGCCCTCCACCGGAACCCAGCATCTCTCCTCCGGCCCGCATTCTCCCAGTCCACGAGGTACTGAAGGCCCCTCGCCCCGACGTCTCGAATCCAAAATGGATCGAACAGAGTACGCCCGGAACCCCTCGATGTCTAGAGGAGGCGGAGGAAATCACGCACTTCAGCCTCCTGGAGCGGGCCAGCCACCATCGGCCTGAGGAGAGACACATGGAACGAGGGGTTAATACGGTAATGAGTGGGTAGTTGTAACCTATAACATACCTCGTTCACTCTCCTCAGGACTTTAAACGCCCCACAAACGCGGACCCAGCTTCCGGCAGAGCAGGCGAAGGGGCAGGTTTTGGTCGAGAGCCAGACCCTGTCCCCTGGTGCGAACACTGGGGCCTCACTGCGGCGACGGTCTGCGCCACTTACTGGCACCTTATGGCACGCTGAAGGTGGACGTGGGCTGCCTCCCAGGTTTCCTCAGCGTGCCGAAACCAATTGTCCACCGCAGGGGGCCTCGGTCTGGGCCTCTGATGCCAAGGAGCCAGAACCGGCTGATACCCTAATACACATTGAAAGGGAGTAAGGTTAGTGGAGGAGTGACGTAGCGAGTTCTGAGCCATCTCTGCCCAGGGCACGAACTTCGCCCACTCCCCGGCCGATCCTGGCAATAAGACCGCAGAAACCTACCCACATCCTGGTTAACTCTCTCCACCTGCCCATTACTCTCGGGGTGAAAACCTGAGGTAAGACTAACCGAGATCCCCAGACGCTCCATGAATGCCTTCCAGACCCTTGATGTGAACTGGGGACCCCGATCAGACACTATATCCTCAGGCACCCCATAGTGCCGGAAAACGTGTGTAAACAGGGCCCCTGCAGTTTGTAAGGCCGTAGGAGACCAGGCAAAGGGAGGAGACGACTGAAACCGATCCACAACGACCAGGATCGTGGTGTAACCCTGTGAAGGTGGAAGATCAGTCAAAAAATCCACCGACAGGTGCGACCATGGCCGTTGAGGAACGGGTAGAGGTTGTAGCTTACCTCTGGGCAGGTGTCTAGGAGCCTTGCACTGGGCGCACACCGAACAGGAAGAAACATAAATCCTCACGTCCTTAGCTAAAGTGGGCCACCAGTACCTTCCTTCAAGACAGCGCATCGTCCGACCTATCCCAGGATGACCAGAGGAGGGTGACGTGTGAGCCCAATATATCAATCGGTCGCGGACAGCAGACGGAACGTACAGACGACCAGCTGGACACTCAGGGAGAAGGCTCTGCACGTGACGCCCGCTCAATGTCCGCGTCCAGCTCCCACACTACAGGCGCCACCAGACACGAAGCTGGGAGTATGGGAGTGGGATCCATGGACCGCTCCTCTGTGTCATACAGCCGAGACAATGCGTCTGCCTTAACATTCTGGGAGCCTGGTCTGTAAGAAAGAGTAAACACAAAACGAGTGAAAAACATGGCCCACCTTGCCTGGCGAGGATTCAATCTCTTCGCCTGCCGGATGTACTCCAGATTGCGGTGGTCAGTCCAGATGAGAAAAGGGTGTTTAGCCCCCACTCAAGCCAATGCCTCCACACCTTCAAGGTTTCTACGACAGCTAACAGCTCTCGGTTCCCCACATCATAGTTTTCGCTCCGCCGGGCTGAGTTTCTTCGAAAAGAAAGCACAGGGCCGAAGCTTCAGTGGCGTACCCGAACGCTGAGAGAGCACTGCTCCTATCCCAGCTTCGGATGCGTCCACTCCACTATGAATGGCAAAGAGGGATCCGGATGAGCCAGCACAGGCACCGAGGTAAACAGAGTCTTCAGGTGCTCAAAAGCCCTGTTCGCCTCAGCCGACCACTGCAAGCTCACCGGGCCCCCCTTTAGCAGTGAGGTAATGGGAGCTGCCACCTGACCAAAACCCCGGATAAACCTCCGGTAGTAATTGGAAAACCCCAAAAACGCTGCAACTCCTTTACCGTGGTTGGAGTTGGCCAATTACGCACGGCTGTAAATGCGGTCGCTCTCCATCTCCACTCCTGAAGTGGAACCGATGCCCTAGGAAGGAGATGGATTGTTGGAAAAACAAGCATTTCGCAGCCTTGACATATAGATCATGCTCCAACAGGCGACCAAGCACCCTGCGCACCAGGGACACATGCTCGGCGCGTGTAGCAGAGTATATCAGAATATCATCGATATACACCACTACACCCTGCCCGTGCAGGTCCCTGAAGATCTCATCTACAAATGATTGGAAAACTGATGGAGCATTCATCAACCCATATGGCATGACCAGGTACTCATAATGACCTGAGGTAGTGCTAAATGCCGTCTTCCACTCATCACCCCTCTTAATACGCACCAGATTGTACGCACTCCTGAGATCCAATTTTGTGAAAAACGTGCCCCGTGAATTAACTCAATAACCGTATTGATCAGAGGTAGCGGGTAACTATATTTCACTGTGATTTTATTAAGACCTCTATAATCAATGCACGGGCGTAAACCGCCATCCTTTTTTTCACAAAAGAAACTTGAAGAGACGGGTGAAATGGATGGCTGAATGAACCCCTGATGCAGGGATTCAGAGACATATGTCTCCATAGCCTCTGTCTCCGCTTGCATACAGGGGATACACGTGACTCTTGGGATATGCAGGCGTCTACCAGGAGATCTATCGCACAATCCCCCGTCGATGGGGTGGTAATTGCGTCACCTTCTTTTACAGAAGACAAGAGCCAAATCGGCATATTCGGGGGGAATGCGCACGGTGGAGACCTGGTCTGGACTTTCCACTGTAGTAGCACCAACGGAAACCCCTAAACACCTACCTGAGCATTCTCGCGACCACCCCGTGAGAGCCCTGTGGCCAAGAAACAGTGGGGTTATGACAAACTAACCAGTGTAGACCTAGCATCAGAGATTCTGTCATGCATAGGTGTAATAGGTGGCAGGGAA
>NW_027004689.1:0-4766 GCF_036934945.1 Oncorhynchus masou masou
CCATACCTTAAGGGAACATTTTGACAATCACCGTATGGTTAGTGAGAAAGTCCCTATTGGAACTGTACGGTCCCTTACTAGACGTCCGAAAACATTTTTAAAATTCGGGACGGCGTCGGGCCGAGCGGCAGGGCCAGACCTACCGGGAAGTCATCAAATGAACTTTGTCGGACATTCGGTTTTCGTTTAATAAAATAAACAAATTTTGGCCCATTTTTCCGCTATGCCGGAAGATCCCACAAGAGGGCATAAGCAATCATATTGCTATTGGACAAAACATCCCGAATCACGACGTGCCATATCTCGAAAACTGAAAATATTTCGAAGCCGAAACTTGGTGAGCGTAGGTTTGGCATAATGGGAAGATGGCCCCGAACAAGATGGCGTCTAGGCCTCAACGGTTTTTGAGTTATGGCCATATTTCTGGGATTAAAGGTCCAAATGAAAATAGAGAAAATATTTTTTCACTTCCGTCAAAGTCAAGGAGAGCCTCCGATTGTCAATAAAAAAAAAAAAATCAGCCATTTATCTATCGTCATTTAAGAGAAATCGCACGATGACCAGATTGTGATGTTCAGATATAGGTGTTTTTTTTTCAATGGTTACAGATCCAGTTGCAGGGTGTTCATACGAATATTTTTAAAATGTGCCGTTGGAGCTCTGCGACATTTCTGTGATTTTCTATGATTTTCTGAAATAAACACACTCACTAAACCCTCCGTAAATAACTCAGTTCTTTAACGTAAAGACTTAAAACTCAGGATTCTGTAAAGGCATACCCCAATGAGGATATGAGTTTATTTATAGCTTCCTGTGCCAACAGGAAGTGCCTTAAATGGTGTCATAGTGGCTGTATCCAAGGGTTAAAAGGTCAGATCTTTTCAAAACTTCATATGTGTGATTAGACAACACCCATGAACTGTAAAATCACTCATTTCTCCCAACAGATGTCAAAGAAAAGCTCACACACACACAGCAAGGATGGAGTGACAAAGCGTGGTGTTTAAAGACACAGAGAGCAGGCAATGGCATAAACATAATCCCAAGGTGCCGAGTCCAACGAGGCGCTGCTTGACTGTAGCTCGTCGGTCTGAGCGCAGCGACCATGAGAAAAATAGGCCCACAATGAAGCCCTGCACCACAATGTCATTTGATTTTGGGTGACAGCAAGAACGTTAGGTTTAGAAGGACAATTCAAACACAGGACTGTTCTAAGGTCCTCCCCGATCTGTACAAAGCCTAACCTTGACTGTGTGGTATTAACCTTTCACAGTTAAAGAAGGTATTTTACATTAAAAACAGTGTGCATTGACTTCTCTCCCCATAGGAATACATTGCCTACTCCCCTAAATACAACCTGGGGTCTTTATGGGTTATGAATGCTGTATGAACCTGTCTTCTATGACATTCCATCAGACCACTATGAGGTCTACCTGTGTCGATTCTAAGCTTCCTGGAGCAACCGGAAGTGGTTAAATTGACCAAGGTATTTGGATGTACATCACATCGAAAGGTGGAAATGACTCTGCATTATTCAACCCTGTGTAGATCAGTCAATTCTCAACTTAAAGACTTAAAACTCAGGATTCCGTAGGTTTCTATGTCAGTCAAGACATGTGTGTATTTATAGCTTCCTGTGCCAACCGGAAGTGCCATAATTGGTGTCTCAGGGGCTGTTTGGAAGTGTTAAAAAAATCAGATCTGTCCAAAACTTCATATGTGTGATTAGACAACCCCCATGAACTGTAAATCAGTCATTTTTCCCATAAAAATTCAAAGGAAAAATAAATCACACAGATACACAAATTGGATGGAGGGACGTATTGGGGTGTGTAGAGACTGACAGTGTCTTCAATAGTTAGCTTTGTTCGAGCTAAAAAAGAACCGTCAGACCTAGAGTTCGAAACTTTAGAATCCTGTTCTAGACCTCAGGTAGATAGTGCGTGGTGAGTTACGGCGCTCTAGGAGGTTCTCGGACCGAGAAACAGCGTTGAACATTTGCAATGACTTCAATTCATTTTGACCATTACGAAAATGGCGACATTTAGAAATGTCCCAGAGACACAAGACTAGGTGCATTGTGACCGTCTCGGCCCATAGAGACAGAACCCAACATCTCGGTCCGATAGCTCATTCAAGGACCCCTGTAGCAAGGCATGGAAAAAAGTGGATTTTCAGCACCATTAGGCTTTTACTTTCGGACACCAAATGACCTATCGAGCCGAAACTCGGGATTCGGGGTCGCCTCACATAGGACTACACATAATGTCCGAACTGGCCCCGCAGCTAGAAAGTAACTATGTGTTTTATGGTTTTTTAATGTTTTGTACCGAAGGCCTTGTGAATTTTGGGCCAGCTCTGAAGTATGTGATACTTGGCTCCTAAATGAGTTGGGAAAAGTGGGTTTGGTGTCAGTTTGTATCAGTTTGGTGTCAAAATGATATCAAATTGACTGATGGACGGTGACTTGCAGGTGACTCTTGTCCATTAGCAATATGTTTGGCGGTGAGGTACCATCACCAAAGCGACATTCTGAAATCAACCCAAACGAGCAATGGAGAGGTACCTGAATCACCCAGCCATCCCTATGTCATCGGGCCGGTCAATTTGGCATTCCTGCATGTGATTTTTATGGCATGACAAATTGGTGATGGTGAATGCCCAGTTAACCATATGGCAAATGCACAGTGACTTTGAAAGAGTGAGAAAACATTACCAAATGGACATTCTGAAATCAACCCTAATGAGGGATGGAGAGGTACCAGAATCACTGCCGAGCCATCCCGAGTTCATCGAGCCAGTCAATTTGGCATTCCTGCACGAATTTTCAGTGACTTTGCAAAAGTAAGGAACATTTGCAATATGTTTAAGCGGTGAGGTACCATCACCAGCGACATTCTGAAATCAGCCTAACGAGCAATGGAGAGGTACCAGAATCACTGCCCAGCCATCCCGGGTCATGTGATTGATCAATTGGCATTCCTGCATGATTTTTATAGCATGACAAGTGGTGATGGTGAATACCAGTTAACCATATGGCAAATGCACAGTGACTTTGCAAAAGTGAGACAACATTTGCAATATGTTTTAACAGTGAGGTACCATCACCAAAAGCGACATTCTGAAATCAACCCAAACAAGCGATGGAGAGGTACCAGAATCACTGCCCAGCCATCCCGAGGTCATCGGGCCAGTCAATTTGGCATTCCTGCATGATTTTTTATGGCATGACAAATTGGTGATGGTGAATGCCCAGTTAACCATATGGCAAATGCACAGTGACTTTGAAAGAGTGAGAAAAATCACCAAATGGACATTCTGGAATCAACCCTAGCGAGCGATGGAGAGGTACCAGAATCACTGCCAAGCCATCCCGAGTTCATCGGGCCAGTCAATTTGGCATTCCTGCATGATTTTTATAGCATGACAAATTGGTGATGGTGAATGCCCAGTTAACCATATGGCAAATGCACAGTGACTTTGCAAAAGTGAGAAAACATAAACAAATGGACATGATGAAATCAACACCACGAGTGATTGAAAGGAACAACAATCACTGCCCGGCCATCCCGAGTTCATCAGGCCAGTCAATTTTGCATTTCTGAAGGATTTTTGAGCATGTCAAATTTCTTATGACATTTGGCCCCCACAAAACATATGCCTTATGCACAAGCAAAAAAAAAACAACCTTATGATAATAAAATATGACTAAAGTATGTTGATACAGTTCTTATACGTGTGTAACTGACACAAAATTCGAAAATTTTTCGAAAAACGGTCCAGAAAGCACTTTTTAGGGGTGTGTGAAGTTTTTTATGAAATTTAATAATTTTTGACTTTTGACTTCTGACTTCCTATGAAATCATATTGCAGATGGACAAAACACATGCAATAATGCGCAAGTAAAAAAAAAAAAATTATGATAATAAAATATGACTAAAGTATGTTGATACAGTTCTTATACGTGTGTAACTGACACAAAATTCGAAAAATTTTCGAAAAACGGTCCAGAAAGCACTTTTTTAGGGGTGTGTGAAGTTTTTTATGAAATTTAATAATTTTTGACTTTTGACTTCTGACTTCCTATGAAATCATATTGCAGATGGACAAAACACATGCAATAATGCGCAAGTAAAAATAAAATAAAAATTATGATAATAAAATATGACTAAAGTATGTTGATACAGTTCTTATACGTGTGTAACTGACACAAAATTCGAAAATTTTTCGAAAAACGGTCCAGAAAGCACTTTTTTAGGGGTGTGTGAAGTTTTTTATGAAATGTAATAATTTTTGACTTTTGACTTCTGACTTCCTATGAAATCATATTGCAGATGGACAAAACATATGCAATAATGCGCAAGTAAAAAAAATAAAAAAATAATGTTAATAAAATTGGACAAAAGTATATTCATACAGTTCTTACACATGTGTAATTGACAAGAAAAGCGAAAGAATTTCGAAAAACGGTCCAGAAAGCACTTTTTTAAGGGGTGATAAGTTTTTGTCCAAAAATCCATTTTTTCAAAATTTGGCTTTTGGATGTTGACTTGGAGTCCAATATCAATATGAAAAACCATGGTGGAGTGCACACGCCACCTGTTGGATTTTTGAAGTGTTACAACTGGCAATAGCCATATGGCATTTGAAGTAAACTTTGCATGAATCAACACCGATTTGGGTGGTATTGGCCAATGTGTACATGGTTTGTCCTATGCCAATAATTTGCCATTCATTTTTGTCCACTACGGGGATGAATTCCCTTA
>NW_027004690.1:0-4763 GCF_036934945.1 Oncorhynchus masou masou
TGGGTCAGTCACAGTGGTCAGGTATTCTGCTGCTGTGTACTCTCTGTGTAGGGCCAAATAGCATTCTAGTTTGCTCTGTTTTTTTGTTAATTCTTTCCAATGTGTCAAGTAATAATCTTTTTGTTTTCTCATGATTTGGTTGGGTCTAATTGTGCTGCTGTCCTGGGGCTCTGTAGGGTGTGTTTGTGTTTGTGAACAGAGCCCCAGGACCAGCTTGCTTAGGGGACTCTTCTCCAGGTTCATCTCTCTGTAGGTGATGGCTTTGTTGTGGAAGGTTTGGGAATCGCTTCCTTTTAGGTGGTTATAGAATTTAACGGCTCTTTTCTGGATTTTGATAATTAGTGGGTATCGGCCTCAATTCTGCTCTGCATGCATTATTTGGTGTTCTACGTTGTACACGAGGATATTTTGCAGAATTCTGCAAAATGCAGAGTCTCAATTTGGTGTTTGTCCCATTTTGTGAAGTCTTGGTTGGTGAGCGGACCCCAGACCTCACAATCATAAAGGGCAATGGGCTCTATGACTGATTCAAGTATTTTTAGCCAAATCCTAATTGGTATGTTGAAATTTATGTTCCTTTTGATGGCATAGAATGCCCTTCTTGCCTTGTCTCTCAGATCGTTCACAGCTTTGTGGAAGTTACCTGTGGCGCTGATGTTTAGGCCAAGGTATGTATAGTTTTTTGTGTGCTCTAGGGCAACAGTGTCTAGATGGAATTTGTATTTGTGGTCCTGGTGACTGGACCTTGTTTTGGAACACCATTATTTTGGTCTTACTGAGATTTACTGTCAGGGCCCAGGTCTGACAGAATCTGTGCATAAGATCTAGGTGCTGCTGTAGGCCCTCCTTGGTTGGTGACAGAAGCACCAGATCATCAGCAAACAGCAGACATTTGACTTCGGATTCTAGTAGGGTTAGGCCGGGTGCTGCAGACTTTTCTAGTGCCCGCGCCAATTCATGGATATATATGTTGAAGAGGGTGGGGCTTATGCTGCATCCCTGTCCCACCCCACGACCCTGTGTGAAGAAATGTGTGTGTTTTTTGCCAATTTTAACCACACACTTGTTGTTCACCTGTCTCTCTCTCTCTCTCCATTGTCAGGACTGTCTCGCTCTCTCTCTCTACGTTGTCAGGACTGTCTCTCTCTCTCTCTTTCTCTCCGTTGTCAGGACTGTCTCTCTCTCTCTCTCTCTTTCTCCATTGTCAGGACTGTCTCTCTCTCTCTCTCTCTCTCCCCGTTGTCAGGACTGTCTCTCTCTCTCTCTCTCTCTCTCCATTGTCAGGACTGTCTCTCTCTCTCTCTCCGTTGTCAGGACTGTCTCTCTCTCTCTCTCCATTGTCAGGACTTTCTCTCTCTCTCTCTCTCTCTCTCTCTCTCTCTCTCTCCCTCCGTTGTCAGGACTGTCTCTCTCTGTTGTCAGGACTGTCTCTCTGATGTGGATCTGGAGAACCTGCTGGGTTGTTCTCGGGCTGGTTTCCAGCGGCTGCCCAAGTGGCGGTAAAACGACCTGAAGAAGGCAGGGCTGTTTTGAGTGGGCGGAGTCAATCAGTTTTGATGACAAGGGCACATATCTTATTCGAGTTGAATGGTTATATTTTCATTGATTGTGTCCATGTTGTGTTTAAGTTGCCATACTTTTCAAATACAGTTCAAGCTAGAGGAACTGTACATGCATACATTATGCGCTCTACAATTTAAATAAGATTATTATTATTATACTCCAGCTGATGATGAGAACCTGCCAGATACTGGATGTTTCCAACAGCAATACCACTTTCATTTTCAGTGTCTTTAACAAAGTCCCTTTATTATTTTTTTATTGAACAAAAACATGCCCAGTCCTTCACTGACATGTTCTACCAGCTGAACAACATAAGAAGCAGGAGTGTTTTTAACATTTAAAATGAATTAAATCAAGGAAGATCTTGCTGGCTTGTGTTTTGTTATATTTACTGCAACTCAGTTTGACGATCATATTGAACTAACCCTTCCATAACAACACGGCTAATTATCATAAAGTTGCCACAAAATCTCTCTCAAAAAGAATTCACCATCAAACAACTTTTCTAAATTATGATTTTATTCAAGAGCATGTGCAAATGCAGTTTACTGAAAAACAACAGCAAGATATTACAACCACAGCTACTATACTGTTATATGTTACACAGCTGATATCAAGAGAAGACTGTTCAGAGGAACCACAGTAGGTCATGTAGGCTTGATGTGTGTTTCACATGAACAGTCAGTAACAACAGTCATAATGAGTTTGATCATGTGTCCATTAGGCCTGTAATATTTTATTTGTTATTAATCAGCATGAATTAGATTGAGCAATGAAAGCCCCACTTTTATTCCATAGGCTGGGATCCACGCCATGCAGCTGCTGCCAGAGCGCATTTTTCACTGGCTGTCCACTGGTTTTAAAAACAATGATTGATAGGCAGTTTAAACCTTTTGAATTCAACCATTATTGGGTTCAAATACACATTTAGATTTGTGAACAGCCAACAACCACAATAGGTAAGGCGTAAATAGCTAAATGAGAGAGCAGCAGTGTGATTCACATCAATGTGCTATGTAGATATCAATAATAAGTGATATCCGTATCGGTCAGTAGACTACACCACTGCTGTCATCCTTACCTCCAAGAGTTTATTGGATAATATTTGCATACCGACAGAAATCGCACCATTGGAAAACATATATATATATTTTAATTTATTTAACAAGTTCTCATTTACAACTGCGACACTGACCGAGATAAAGCAAAGCAGTGCGACAAAAACAACAGTTTGGACTGTAGCCTACAAAATCCTATTTTCCAGCGATCCATCAAACACATTTTGGTGTGTCATCACAGTGGTCTCTGACTTGTGGTCAGACTTAGGTGGAACAAACTTAAAAGAAGTAGATAAAACATTAAATATCAACATATTAAAAACATTGTCAGTTACAACTCAATGATGTGGGAATTGTCAGTATGATCTGGGAGGGGTCAGTGTGGATTGGGCTTTTTAGTATTATGTGGGAGGGGTCAGTGTGGATTGGGCTTTTTAGTATGATGTGGGAGGGGTCAGTGTGGATTGGGCTTTTTAGTATGATGTGGGAGGGGTCAGTGTGGATTGAACTTTTTAGTATGATGTGGGAGGGGTCAGTGTGGATTGGGCTTTTTAGTATGATGTGGGAGGGCCAGTGGGATTGGGCTTTTAGTATGATGTGGGAGGGGTCAGTGTGGGATTGGGCTTTTTAGTGTGATGTGGGAGGGGGTCAGTGTGGATTGGGCTTTTTAGTATGATGTGGGAGGGTCAGTGTGGTGTGGGAGGGGTTAGTATGATGTGGGAAGGGTCAGTGTGGTATGTGAGTGGTTCGTATCATGTGGGAGTGGCAAAGTGTGGTATGGGAGGGGTCGGTGTGGGAGGGAACAGCGTGATGTGGGAGGGGTCAGTGTGACGTGGGAGGGGTCAGCTTGATGTGGGAGGCGTCAGTGTGAAGTGGGTGGGATCTATTTGGCGTCCAGCAACATGAGGTGAACAAACAAGCCGAGGCGGAGGGGATGACATCACCACGCTTGGTGAGCAGAGGGACGTGGCGGTAGCCTGGGAAACAGGATGTGAGGTTTGAATAAGTCAGCAGTCCGCAATGAGAGGAGAGGTGGCGAGAGAGAGAGAGAGAGAAGAGAGAGAGAGAGATGAGAGAGAAAGAGAGAGGATGACAGAGAAAGAAGAGAGAGGGACAAGACGAGAGAGACAGAGGAGGTATTACCGTTCTAGACTGGTCAGTGGCAGGCAGTAATGTCCAATCAGGTCGTTCTGTGAGGTGGCGTCATAGTCTTCGACCAGGAAACGCAACATGGCCAGCTCTGGTACCTGGATGTCAAACTGGAACGTCTCATTCCACATGGGGTTAAAACCTGCAGTGAGGAACATCATTCCACATTTAACCTGCAGAGAGGAACATCATTCCACATTTAACCTGCAGAGAGGAACATCATTCCACATTTAACCTGCAGAGAGGAACATCATTCCACATTTAACCTGCAGAGAGGAACATCATTCCACATTTAACCTGCAGAGAGGAACATCATTCCACATTTAACCTGCAGAGAGGAACATCATTCCACATTTAACCTGCAGAGAGGAACATCATTCCACATTTAACCTGCAGAGAGGAACATCATTCCACATTTAACCTGCAGAGAGGAACATCATTCCACATTTAACCTGCAGAGAGGAACATCATTCCACATTTAACCTGCAGGAGGAACATCATTCCACATTTAACCTGCAAGAGAGGAACATCATTCCACATTTAACCTGCAGAGAGGAACATCATTCCACATTTAACCTGCAGAGAAGGAACATCATTCCACATTTAACCTGCAGAGAGGAACATCATTCCACATTTAACCTGCAGAGAGGAACATCATTCCACATTTAACCTGCAGAGAGGAACATCATTCCACATTTAACCTGCAGAGAGGAACATCATTCCACATTTAACCTGCAGAGAGGAACATCATTCCACATTTAACCTGCAGAGAGGAACATCATTCCACATTTAACCTGCAGAGAGGAACATCATTCCACATTTAACCTGCAGAGAGGAACATCATTCCACATTTAACCTGCAGTGAGGAACATCATTCCACATTTAACCTGCAGAAGGAACATCATTCCACATTTAACCTGCAGTGAGGAACATCATTCCACATTTAACCTGCAGAGAGGAACATCATTCCACATTTAACCTGCAGAGGAACAT
>NW_027004691.1:0-45000 GCF_036934945.1 Oncorhynchus masou masou
CTGTAGTGGCTTCCTTTCGTCTTTACCATAGCCACTGCCCAAGCCTGAAAGCGGGGTTGTTTGGTACACATACAGTCCACACTCAAGGTTTCCAACCGGCCAAACATTCGATGACATCCAGGGATATGGTGCAACAAAAATGTTTATTCTTCTTATATCTAACAAATAAATTATTCTCCAATCAACTTAAAGCAGAGAATACTTGATATAGAAAATACATATTATGACCTGTCTGTATGTCTGTATGGTCAAAAAACTATACCGCTCCCGCATCTAGCAAGGACTCCCTCTCCCGAAGGCCCAACTTCCTGCCTTTATCCTAACACACTTACCACAATACAATGAATAGGCAAGAGAGGGGGGACAAAAACTGAGTTACACAAACAACAAATGAATATATCTCGAATCAGGTAAATATAAATCATAATGGTACATTACCTAATATTTCATCATTTACATTAATATTTAATATATTTACACAAATATACATGGAGCTCCATATGTTCAGTCTTTTACGCAAATATGTCCAAATCGGCTCTAACATACCGGCCCCTAATTGTTGACTGCCTGAATGCACAACAATTACTTAATATTCAGACATAGAGCCAATACACAAAACATTCTATACCAGAGCACTATTACAGTTCATAGCTATATACAAATATACAAGGTGCCATATAGAAAAATAGTCCATAGATCTCAGTCTGAGTTGAAGTGTAAAGGTGTTCAACTTCCAAAAATGTCAAGAGTTTGACGTCCAAAAATGTATGACATCAAAGAATGTAAGAGTACGACATCAAGAATCAGGGGTGCACGTGATTCTAAGATGGAGCACTGTGTGTGTGTGTGTGTGTGTGTGTGTGTGTGTGTGTGTTTCACTCAGTCGCCTCAAGGAGCAGACAGAGTTTATTGATAGGTCTCTAAGATATTGGTCTTAGTCTTAACCATGACGCTCCGGACAAGACCTTTGGCCCCTGGCAAGGTACTCCACCACACGCCCCATTAGCCAGGAGTTCCTTGGGCGGTGTCATCGACGATGACCACGAGGTCACCAGGACTGAAGTTTCTCTTAGTTTTGTTCCACTTGTTCCGCTCCTGCATAAGTGGAAGATACTCCCTGATCCATCTCTTCCAGAAGAGGTCAGTGATATATTGTACTTGCTTCCATCTCCTTCATGTGTATAGGTTGCTTCTCTGGAATAGTCCTGGTGGCAGGACTGGCTTAGCTTTCAGATGAAGCAGATGGTTCGGAGTCAGGGGTTCTAGATCATTAGGGTCATTTGTTACAGTAGTGATTGGTCTGTCGTTCATAATCGCCTCAACTTCACACAAGGCGGTCTGCAAAGCCTCATCATCCAGTACTTGCTCTTTAAGGACTGAATAGAGGATCTTTTTCACCAGTCGGATCAACCTCTCCCATACCCCCCCATGGTGGGCTCCAGAGGGAGGGTTGAATGACCATGTCACTCCTTCCTTCAGTAATTCATTTTGAATCTTGCTGTGATCCAGCTCTTTCATAGCTTCTTCTAGTTCTCTGTGTGTTCCAACAAAGTTGGTGCCATTGTCTGTTCTGATACTTGTTACTGGGCCCCTTCGACAGATGAACCTGCGCAGGGCATTGATGCAGGAATCAGTATCCAGATAACTAGCAACTTCTAGATGGACAGCTCGACTCACAAGGCAAGTAAAGATCACACCATACCGCTTCACATGAACGCGGCCTCGCTTCACCTCTATGGGGCCGAAGTAATCTATGCCCACATGGGTGAAAGGCGGCAAATCAGGTGACACCCGATCTTGTGGAAGGTCGGCCATCTTCTGTTCTCCAGCTCTAGCTTGCATCCGCCTGCAAAAGACACAGCACTTTAGGATCTTCCTTGCTAAAGAGTTGGCACAGGGTATCAATATCGCTGGCGAAGTCTAGAAAGCATGTGACCTCTCCCAGAGTGGCCAACCTGCTCATGGATATGGAGTAAGATCAGTCTAGAGATGTAGGAGTCTTTTGGAAGGATCATAGGATTCTTTAGTTCCGTAGGCATAGCAGCTTTGCTTAACCTTCCTCCTACTCTCAGAATGCCATTGTCAACAATTGGATCAAGCTTACAGATTGAGCCACTTCTCTTGGCACATTGTTTTCCTTTCACAACTAGTGCAATTTCTTGTTTAAAGTGCTGTCGTTGTTCAAATCGGATGATGACCTTTTCTGCTTCATCTAGGTCATCCACAGACAGACTTTCTTTTCCAAACGTCAGTTTGAACTTGTCAATTTGTTCCTTCAGTGAGTTTGTCAGACTCTGATCTGGATCAGTTTGAGAGAGAATTTTCCTTTTCTGGCTTAACTGTAGAAGACGTTTCTTCAGTTTCAGCATCCAGGCAACTGCTTTCTTCAAGCTGTTCCATGTTGAATAGTACTCAATCAGTTTGCTGGTTGGACTCTTTTCTTCCACACTTGTACTGTTTACGATTACGTCTTCCCTCACCTCTGGATCATCCGGAGGGATGGAGTTAAGCTCCTCGGGGACTTTCGGCCATTGAGTTTCTGGTTTCTCCAGGAATTCTGGTCCATTGCGCCATCTCTTTGAGTTCAGGAACATTTCAACATGTAATCCTCTTGAGGCATCATCGGCTGGGTTGTGTTTGGAGTTCAAATACCTCCACTGTTTTGCTTTCGATAGGTCACGGATCATAGCAACCCTATTAGCCACAAAGGTATGGAATCTCTTGGTATCATTGCGGATGTATTTTAGCACAGACTGGCTGTCAGTCCAAAAAGTTGACTCCTCAAGTTCAATCTGGAGCTCCAACCTTAACATCCTGTCCACTCGCACTGCCAATGTTGCTGCAGCAAGTTCCAGTCTGGGGATTGTCATCTGCTTGAGTGGAGTCACCCTTGATTTCCCCAGTTTGAATGCAATGTGAACCTTTTCCATACCGTTTGTGAACCTAAGGTAGCTTGCCGTGCCATAACCTTGTTCACTTGCATCACCGAAGTGATGCAGCTGTGCCGTCATGACTTGACCAAAGTTCTCAGGCTTCATACACCTGTCTATCTGGAATCTGGAGAGCTGGTCCAGCTCTGAGAGCCATTTCTGCCATGAAATAGAGTGTTCTTCAGGGATGACTTCGTCCCATCCACACTTTAGCTTGCAGAGCACTTGAAGAATTTGCTTTGCCTTTAATACAAATGGGGCGAGGAAACCTAATGGATCATAAATAGAGCTGACAGTTGAGAGAATACCTCTTCTTGTAAGGGGTCTGTTCTTGACAGTGACTCTGAAGGTAAACGCATCACTTTCAATGTTCCATCGGATTCCAAGTGCTCTTTCAACAGGCAGCTTTTCTCTGTCCAGGTCCAGTTCCTTTATCTGCTTGGCTTTGTGTTCATCAGGGATAGAAGCCAGCACAGTGCGGCTGTTGCTGACCCACTTGGTCAATTTGAACCCACCCTGAGAGCACACAACCCTGAGTTTTTTTGTGAGGGCTATGGCTTGTTCTTCTGTGGCCACTGACTTGAGGCAGTCATCAACATAGAAGTTGGACTTGACTGTTTGAATCACCTCTTCATTGTACCTCTCACAGTTGTCTTTTGCAGTCTTTTGCAGTGCAAAGTTTGCACAACTTGGAGAGGATATAGCACCGAAAAGATGAACCTTCATTCTGTACTCCTCCAATCTTTTGTTGGTATCACCGTCCGGCCACCATAGGAATCGCAGGAAGTCTAAGTAATCTTCATGGACACGTACTTGATGGAACATTCCTTCGATGTCTGCCATCATGGCAATGTGCTCTTGCCGAAATCTTAGCAAGACTCCTATAGCGTGTTTGCCAGGTCAGGGCCTTGAAGGAGTTCACTGTTAAGAGATGTACCTTTATAGGATGATGAACAGTCAAACACTACTCGTATCGTTCCTTTGCGCTTATGGTGAACGCCGTGGTGTGGTATGTACCATACCTTGCCTTTCTCTCTGAGGAGCTGTTCTTGTGGTACCTTCTCGGAGTAACCTTTTGTTATCATCTCTTCCATGAAGCCTTTGTACTCTGCAGTGTAACCTTTGTCCTTCTTGAACTTCCTGATAATATTTAGAGCCCGCTGCTTTGCCATGTCACGATTGTTTGGCAGGACTACATCTTTTTTGCGAAAGGGCAACGGTAAGTAGTAGTGATGGTCTTTGAGGGTTATGGAGCTTGATACGATCTCCATAAACCTACGATCCTCAGCTGACATCTCACTTTTCTCTTCATACCCTCTCTCAGGGAAGTCATGGTTGTACTGATTTACAAGAAGAAGCCCCAGGTCGGCCATTGAGATACGATTGGCCATCACCGTAGGATGCCCAGATTCTTCTGCCATGGTACAATTGTTAAGAGGACCGTTCATCACCCATCCAAAGAGGGTTTTCACTGCATACGGTCCGTTGCCTTGACTATTTATGATTTTCCAGGGTTCCATTGCCTTTGGAGCATTTACGCCAATCAGGAGTTCGACGTCGGCGTCAATTTCCTTCAACTGAACCTCTTTCAGGTATGGCCACCTTTTGAGATCTTTCTGAGTGGGAATATTTTCTCTTGTCACTGGGATCTTATTTTGGGTGTAGACCTTTGGTAATGCAAGAAATGTGTCACCTTCCACATTGCCAATCTCTAATCCAGATATCTCAAAGCTCTTGGTAGGACTCTCCTGCCCCATTGTGCGTAGCAGAATTTCAGTCTCACTGCCTTTAGCTTGCAACTGCCTCATGAGTCTCTCTGTACAAAATGTTGCTGAGCTACCAGAATCGAAATGCATAGGTTAAAGTAGACCTGCTTCCATTTGCCATCTTTACTTGAACTGGCACAATCGCAAGTGCACAATCTGTACCGGCCCCGGTATCTTCACCAGCTTCCAGTGAAACAAGAGCACTGCTGACAGTCTCCTCCCGCTTTACTGCTACACCCCTCGTATCGGCCTTCAGAGATCTAAATCTCTCTCCTCCTTCAATGTGCAGGATCGTGGGGTGCTTTCTTTGACATTTCTGACAGGTCATCCTTCTTTTACATTCTTTGCTTAAGTGTCCTCTCATCAAACAGCCAAAACAAAGGCATTTTGATCTCAGAAACTCAACCTTGGCTTCGTGTGGCTGTGCCTTCACCTGTTGGCAGTCAACCAGGAAATGCTCACCAGCGCAAAATACACATGAGATACTGGGAGAATAAGAAGGGTAGGTGCCTGGTTTCTTGACTTTGAATGTTTGTTCTTTTAGAAGTTTTTCAGGGTCACAATCTGCCACTACAGCTACTGCAGTGGCAAAGCTGCTTCCCCTACTCTTGGACTTGAACTGCTGCTTAAAGTCAGCTTCTGTTTTGGTTTTAAAAACCTTTTGTTGATCAGGGGATCTTGGATATCTCCGTACAAAGGATCCTGCAGTATTTTGGCCTGTTTTTCCATGAATGTCACAAGGTCACTGAACTGGGCCCTCAGGTGGCTTCTCTCTAAAATATCACATGCCTTTGACCTCCATTTTCCCTTAGTTTGTAGGGAAGTTTTGACATGATCAACTTTATGTTGGAGGGAAGATTAAGCTCTTCCATGTTCTGTAAGTCTTGCATAGCGTTACAGCATCCTCTAAGATAGAGTGCATAGCCACCCAGTCCCTTTCCATCATCTGGTTTGATGTTTGTCCAGTTCCAAGCTTTTTCCATGTAAGCAGTGATGACTTTGATTTCATTGCCAAAGTGTTCCTTTAACAACCTCTTAGCCTCTGCATAGCCTCTTCTGGCTTCCAAATGCAGACAACTACGGACCAGATCCTTGGGCTGACCAGAGGTGTACTGTTCCAGGTAATAGAGCCTATCCTGGTGACTGCTTGTCTTATCTTCTATACCATGCTCAAATGCACGCATAAATGGCCTAAAGTTTAGAGGATCACCGTCAAACATAGGTATCTCCCTAACAGGGAGTGTGGCCTGTTTGTGCTGTAGTACAAGGAGGTCAGCAATTTCATTCTGCCTTTGCATGACAGAGGTTATCATGGCTGATACCCGCAGTGTTGATTCCGTGTTGATTGCTAGACCTTGATGTTGGCTGCTGAAGGGTGTGGTTTATGGCTGTTTTCTGAATAGGTTTTGATGGCTTTGTGGTCGGTTGTAAAACTCTTTGTAGCGGGGTCTTTGGAACTGCACCTAATGCAGCAAACTCAACAGGTGATGGTTCAGGTTCCTTATAGACCTCGGGTTCCTGGTTCTCAAAATAAGAGTTCATTCCATCTTCTTGGCTTAGAAAATGGGCTGCCACAACATGGGATTGAGAAGTTGAGTCACTCTCAAGGACCTTCAGTTTGGCATTATATGCTGCTATGTCCGTTTCCAGTGCCATTTTTTCCATCCTAACATTCAGTTGAACTTTCTCCAGTTCCAATGCATGCTTGTCCTGTAATGATGCTTGGCGAGCTAGTAGAGCTGCTCGTTCTGCCTCAGCTTTTAGGCGTGCGGAGGACACTGAGGAAGCAGTCTTAGAATACTTTGTTTTACTTGATGTTTTTGACACATTGGAAATGCTGTCATGTGGTTCAATGAGCGTTTGTGGCTCGATTTCAGCTTTTTTCCATATTTCCACCTCTTTCAGGAAATGTTCATAAGTTCTCATTCTTGGTTGATAATAGTTAATGCTCTCCTGTTCATGTTCCTCCTCTGTGACCAGCTCTAGCACAGAATCATGAGCATTCTTAAAGTCATTGAGAACAGCATGAAATGCTTCAAGACTCTCATCCACAGTTTCAATGTTTCCTCCATCAACAAGAAGGGCTTTTATTTCATTCATTTTACGTGTACACACTCCAAGTTTGCCTCTCCGGGCTGCATAGAGTGAATTTAGATGCTCCTCTGCCCTCTCCAGTGGAGTCTTATTTGGGATTTCATCCTCCATCATTCACTTTTAGTTCACTCAATTTACAATGACACAGTTGTTGGTTTTTGATTGTTAAACGTAATGCCCCTTTAGACCTCCTTTAATGCTTTAAAACAGTCCTCCATTTCGGCATATTGACCCATTTTGAATTGCACATGTGCAAGTTCGGCATTTTATATGCGTTTTAAACATTTCATCCCATTATCAGTTGTCCCTTTAATGAAGTTTAAACACACAGTTGGCTTTAGATCCTTAGATTGCGTTCGTTGCATTGCATTTCCACGTGAGGCCAAATATTAGACATAAGATTAGGCTACATTGTGCGTAGGATCTCAGTGTTACCCAAATGTTCTCTCAGTGTTACCCAAACTTCTTAATTGTTTTCACAACGCTGTGTTTTGAATTCCATTCCCAAGTTTATCAAACATTCCAATTAAAAGCACATTTGCCCTTCCTTAATATGCATGATCAAACGATCGCATTGAACAGGGCAGCTCATTCATTTGCAGTGGTTACTCACGGCTGGCGAATTCTAGGAGTTCAAATCCTTCCAAGCGAGCTGTCCTTACGATCCGAATGCAATTACAAATACAACAATATCCAGCGTGTGTCCGAACCGGAGATTTCCTTCCGATAGTAATCCTTCACGGAGTTTTTTGACTTGAATGTAGTGGCTTCCTTTCGTCTTTACCATAGCCACTGCCCAAGCCTGAAGCGGGGTTGTTTGGTACGCATACAGTCCACACTCAAGGTTTCCAACCGGCCAAACATTCGATGACATCCAGGGATATGGTGCAACAAAAATGTTTATTCTTCTTATATCTAACAAATAAATTATTCTCCAATCAACTTAAAGCAGAGAATACTTGATATAGAAAATACATATTATGACCTGTCTGTATGTCTGTATGGTCAAAAAACTATACCGCTCCCGCATCTAGCAAGGACTCCCTCTCCCGAAGGCCCAACTTCCTGCCTTTATCCTAACACACTTACCACAATACAATGAATAGGCAAGAGAGGGGGGACAAAAACTGAGTTACACAAACAACAAATGAATATATCTCGAATCAGGTAAATATAAATCATAATGGTACGTACCTAATATTTCATCATTTACATTAATATTTAATATATTTACACAAATATACATGGAGCTCCATATGTTCAGTCTTTTACGCAAATATGTCCAAATCGGCTCTAACAATTACTATCTACAGACTTTTGGAACAGCAAAGGGAACTCCATTAGCTTCCAACTATGCAACTTCCAACTAGGTTCTGAAACTAAATTAAATGAATTGAACTACATTAACTCCAGAGTACAATCAATATCCTTCACTATGAAAATAACATTAACTCTATAGTTTTCTGAGATGTACTTGTTACAAAGAAGGGGCAATCTCTAAGTACTACAGTTTACAGAAAACCTACAGAAAAAATACCATATTGACAGCTGAAAGTTATCACCCTCTCCCCCTAAAAAGGTTTACCAGTAAGCCAACTTCATAGACTGCGTTGCATCTGTAACACAGAGGAAGAATATGATAGGCAAGTGTTTTTGCTTAAGAGGATACCCCGATACGTGGTTTGATAAAGCTCCAAAACAAGTTAAAATATTGAACAGAAGCCAGTTACTTAAACAATCCCAACAAAACAGAAGAAACTGTATTCTGTAAACTCTATACTTACTTTCAATGATAGCCGTAATGGCATCAAGTACATTGGAACATATGATCACTAGACCCCTCTTTAAATTCTGCCTTCCAGAATCCACACTTTTTTCACCTAGAAACGATCCAGAAATCTGTCAAACATATTAGTTAAATCAGAGAAAAGAGGCCTTCATAAAGGATGTTCCCCTGTAGATCATGTACCTCTTCTAGCACCATAAGGATGTTTCCCTGTACCTCTTGTAGCACCATAAGGATGTTTCCCTGTACCTCTTGTAGCACCATAAGGATGTTTCCCTGTACCTCCTTGTTGCACAAAAAGGATGTTTCCCTGTAGATCTTGAACCTCTTGTAGTACCATAAGGATGTTGCCATGTACCTCTTGTAGCACAAAAAGGATGTTTCCCTGTAGATCTTTGACCTCTTGTAGTACCATAAGGATGTTTCCCTGTTGATCTTTGACCTCTTGTAGTACCATAAGGATGTTTCCCTGTAGATCTTTGACCTCTTGTAGTACCATAAGGACGATTCCCTGTAGATCCATTACCTCTTGTAGAACTATAAGGATGTTTCCCCTGTAGATATTGTACCTCTCGTAGTACCATAAGGATGTTTCCCTGTAGATCTTGTACCTCTCGTAGTACCATAAGGATGTTTCCCTGTAGATCCATTACCTCTCGTAGTACCATAAGGATGTTTCCCTGTAGATCCATTACCTCTTGTAGAACCATAAGGATGTTTCCCTGTAGATCTTGTACCTCTCGTAGTACCATAAGGATGTTTCCCTGTAGATCTTGTACCTCTTGTAGTACCATAAGGATGTTTCCCTGTAGATCTTGTACCTCTTGTAGATCCATAGGGATGTTTCTCTGTACCTCTTGTAACAAAATAAGGATGTTTCCCTGTAGATTGTGTACCTCTTGTAGTTCCGTAAAGATGTTCCCCTGTAGATCATGTACCTCTTGTAGCACCATAAGGATGTTTCCCTGTACCTCTTGTAGCACCATAAGGATGTTTCCCTGTACCTCTTGTAGCACCATAAGATGATTCCCTGTAGATCTTGTACCTCTTGTAGTACCATAAGGATGTTTCCCTGTAGATCTTGTACCTCTTGTAATAACATAAGGATGTTTCCCTGTAGATCTTGTACCTCTTGTAATAACATAAGGATGTTTCCCTGTAGATATTGTACCTCTCGTAGTACCATAAGGATGTTTCCCTGTAGATCATGTACCTCTTGTAGCACCATAAGGATGTTTCCCTGTACCTCATGTAGCACCATAAGTATGTTTCCCTGTACCTCATGTAGCACCATTAGGATGTTTCCCTGTACCTCATGTAGCACCATAAGGATGTTTCCCTGTACCTCTTGTAGCACCATTAGGATGTTTCCCTGTACCTCATGTAGCACAATTAGGGTGTTTCCCTGTATATCCTGTACCTCTTGTACTACCATAAGTATGTTTCCCTGTACCTTTTGTAGGACCATAAGGATGTTTCCCTGTACCTCTTGTAGCACCATTAGGATGTTTCCCTGTAGATCCTGTAGCACCATTAGGATGTTTCCCTGTAGATCATGTACCTCTTGTAGCACCATAAGGATGTTTCCCTGTACCTCTTGTAGCACCATAAGGATGTTTCCCTGTACCTCTTGTAGCACCATTAGGATGTTTCCCTGTACCTCATGTAGCACAATTAGGATGTTTCCCTGTAGATCCTGTACCTCTTGTACTACCATAAGTATGTTTCCCTGTACCTTTTGTAGGACCATAAGGATATTTCCCTTTAGATAATGTACCTCTTGTAGCACCATTAGGATGTTTCCCTGTACCTCTTGTAGGACCATAAGGATATTTCCCTTTAGATAATGTACCTCTTGTAGCACCATTAGGATGTTTCCCTGTACCTCTTGTAGCACCATAAGGATGTTTCCCTCTATCTCTTGTAGCACCATAAGAATGTTCCCCTTTAGATAATGTACCTCTCATAGCACCATAAGAATGTTCCCCTGTAGATCCATTACCTCTCGTAGTACCATAAGGATGTTTCCCTGTAGATCTTGTACCTCTTGTAGATCCATAGGGATGTTTCTCTGTACCTCTTGTACCTCTTGTAGATCCATAGGGATGTTTCTCTGTACCTCTTGTAACAAAATAAGGATGTTTCCCTGTAGATTGTGTACCTCTTGTAGTTCCGTAAGGATGTTCCCCTGTAGATCATGTACCTCATGTAGCACCATTAGGATGTTTCCCTGTACCTCATGTAGCACCATTAGGATGTTTCCCTGTACCTCATGTAGCACCACAAGGATGTTTTCCTGTTCCTCTTGTAGCACCACAAGGATGTTTTCCTGTTCCTCTTGTAGTACCATAAGGATGTTTTCCTGTTCCTCTTGTAGCACCACAAGGATGTTTTCCTGTTCCTCTTGTAGCACCACAAGGATGTTTTCCTGTTCCTCTTGTAGTACCACAAGGATGTTTCCCTGTACCTCTTGTAGTACCACAAGGATGTTTCCCTGTACCTCTTGTAGTACCACAAGGATGTTTCCCTGTACCTCTTGTAGTACCACAAGGATGTTTCCCTGTACCTCTTGTAGTACCACAAGGATGTTTCCCTGTACCACTTGTTGCACCATAAGGATGTTTCCCTGTAGATCTTGTACCTCTTGTAATAACATAAGGATGTTTCCCTGTAGATATTGTACCTCTCGTAGTACCATAAGGATGTTTCCCTGTAGATCCATTACCTCTTGTAGAACGATAGGGATGTTTCTCTGTACCTCTTGTAACAAAATAAGGATGTTCCCCTGTAGATTGTGTACCTCTTGTAGTTCCGTAAGGATGTTCCCCTGTAGATCATGTACCTCTTGTAGCACCATAAGGATGTTTCCCTGTACCTCTTGTAGTACCATAAGTATGTTTCCCTGTACCTCATGTAGCACCATTAGGATGTTTCCCTGTACCTCATGTAGCACCATAAGTATGTTTCCCTGTACCTCATGTAGCACCATAAGGATGTTTCCCTGTACCTCTTGTAGCACCATTAGGATGTTTCCCTGTACCTCATGTAGCACAATTAGGGTGTTTCCCTGTATATCCTGTACCTCTTGTACTACCATAAGTATGTTTCCCTCTATCTCTCATAGCACCATAAGAATGTTCCCCTGTAGATTGTGTATCTATTGTAGCACCATAAGAATGTTCCCCTGTAGATCGTGTACCTATTGTAGTACCACAAGGATGTTTTCCTGTTCCTCTTGTAGTACCACAAGGATGTTTCCCTGTTCCTATTGTAGCACCATAAGAATGTTCCCCTGTTCCTATTGTAGCACCATAAGGATGTTCCCCTGTAGATCGTGTACCTATTGTAGTACCACAAGGATGTTTTCCTGTTCCTCTTGTAGTACCATAAGGATGTTTCCCTGTTCCTATTGTAGCACCATAAGGATGTTCCCCTGTAGATCGTGTACCTCTTGTAGTACCATAAGGATGTTTTCCTGTTCCTCTTGTAGCACCATAAGGATGTTTTCCTGTTCCTCTTGTAGTACCATAAGGATGTTTTCCTGTTCCTCTTGTAGCACCATAAGGATGTTTCCCTGTTCCTATTGTAGCACCATAAGGATGTTTCCCTGTTCCTATTGTAGCACCATAAGGATGTTTCCCTGTTCCTATTGTAGCACCATAATGATGTTTCCCTGTTCCTATTGTAGCACCATAAGGATGTTTCCCTGTTCCTATTGTAGCACCATAAGGATGTTTCCCTGTTCCTCTTGTAGTACCATAAGATGTTTCCCTGTTCCTATTGTAGCACCATAAGGATGTTTCCCTGTTCCTATTGTAGCACCATAAGGATGTTTCCCTGTTCCTATTGTAGCACCATAAGGATGTTTCCCTGTTCCTATTGTAGCACCATAAGGATGTTTCCCTGTTCCTATTGTAGCACCATAAGGATGTTTCCCTGTTCCTATTGTAGCACCATAAGGATGTTTCCCTGTTCCTCTTGTAGTACCATAAGATGTTTCCCTGTTCCTATTGTAGCACCATAAGATGTTTCCCTGTTCCTCTTGTAGTACCATAAGATGTTTCCCTGTTCCTCTTGTAGTACCATAAGATGTTTCCCTGTTCCTATTGTAGCACCATAAGATGTTTCCCTGTTCCTCTTGTAGTACCATAAGATGTTTCCCTGTTCCTCTTGTAGTACCATAAGATGTTTCCCTGTTCCTATTGTAGCACCATAAGGATGTTTCCCTGTTCCTATTGTAGCACCATAAGATGTTTCCCTGTTCCTCTTGTAGTACCATAAGATGTTTCCCTGTTCCTATTGTAGTACCACAAGGATGTTTCCCTGTTCCTATTGTAGTACCACAAGGATGTTTCCCTGTTCCTCTTGTAGTACCATAAGATGTTTTCCTGTTCCTATTGTAGCACCATAAGGATGTTTCCCTGTTCCTATTGTAGCACCATAAGGATGTTTCCCTGTTCCTATTGTAGCACCATAAGGATGTTTCCCTGTTCCTATTGTAGCACCATAAGGATGTTTCCCTGTACCTCTTGTAGATCCATAGGGATGTTTCTCTGTACCTCTTATAACAAAATAAGCATGTTTCCCTGTAGATCATGTACCTCTTGTAGCACATTAAGGATGTTCCCCTGTACCTAACGTAGCAACAATTGGATGTTTCCCTGTAGATCTTGTACCTATTCTGGTACCATGAGGATGTTTTGAAAATAAAAGAGAGCCGCACACTCTAGGAGCTCAGATGCAAAAATGTAATTACCAATGTTTCGACAGTCTTCATCAGGGTATCATCACAAAGACTGCGGGAGGACTCGTTTATATAGTGTCAAAAGACACAGGTGTCTGTAATCATGGCCAAGAGTGGCCTAATATCATTGGTTAATGATCAAATATTAAAATGTCATACAAAGAACAGCATACAAACAACAAATGGGTAGCATACTATCATAGATTAATTTGACTACACAAGCTTACAAACAATTACAATGGCAAAGTTACATGTCACCCTCCCTAGGAGAAGGGGTGACCTTGATAATTTATTGTTAAAACGAGAGGCTGCCTGGATCTTTAATGTAAAGACCCTTGCGCCCTTCGGTCTCAACGTAGACTTTGATCTGAAGCCATTCTTGTGATTATTGTGACTTTTTCTTCTAGACACGTGATATTCCTGTCTTGGATAGAGCCCCCCCTTGGGTTGTGCCGTGGCTGAAGTCTTTGTGGTCTATACTCGGCCTTGTCTCAGGATGGTAAGTTGGTGGTTGAAGATATCCCTCTACTGGTGTGGGGGCTGTGCTTTGTAGTTTGTGTCGGGGGGCTTGGGTCAGTTTGTTATATCTGGAGTACTTCTCCTGTCTTATCCGGTGTCCTGTTTGAATTTAAGTATGCTCTCTTTACTTCTCTTTCTTTCTCTCTCTCTCTTTTTCTTTCTCTCTCTTGGAGGACCTGAGCCCTAAGACCATGCCTCAGGACTACCTGGCATGATGACTCCTTGCTGTCCCCAGTCCACCTGGCCGTGCTGTTGCTCCAGTTTCAACTGTTCTGCCTGCGGCTATGGAACCCTGACCTGTTTACCGGACGTGCTACTTGTCCCAGACTTGCTGTTTTCAACTCTCTAGAGACACTCTTAATGATCGGCTATGAAAACCCAACTGACATTTACGGCAGGGTAGCCTAATGGTTAGAGCGTTGGACTAGTAACCAGAAGGTTGCAAGTTCAAACCCCCGAGCTGACAAGGTGTCGTTCTGCCCTGAACAGGCAGTTAACCCACTGTTCCTAGGCTGTCATTGAAAATAAGAATTTGTTCTTAACTGACTTGCCTAGTAAAATAAAGGTAAAATAAAAAATAATCTTAAAAATCTTAACTGCCTAGTTAAATAAAGGTAAAATAAAAATAACAGTTATCCTGAGTTGAACTCAGAATTCGCCAAAGTTAGCTAGAGCCTGATGCGAATTTTTGCAGTTTTTTGTTAAAAATCGCGCAACATTTCAAAGTCCTGCTACTCATGCCAGGAATATAGTATATGCATATGATATGTATGTGTGTATAGAAAACACTCTGAAGTCTCTAAAACTGGTTAAATCGTGTCTGTGGCTATAACAGAACGTGTTTAGGAGTAAAAATCCCTGGTAAAACTGTTTACCAAAAACACAACAAAAATATTAATCCGCCATTCAATGTATTGTCTAAGGCGAAAAAAATAAAAAATAAAATAAGCCTACAGCTTCCACACGATGTCGCCAGTACTGGCATTTCAAGTCTGCTTTATCCTTGGTTAGATGACGTATAGGCCCTTCCTGTTTTAGGCTCACCACAGGATGTTGTGAAATTGAAAACATGGACGATGATTTCAAGACTTGCTGCTATCGAATACAGATCGCCCTGTGATCAATTTTATAGATTATTAACGTTTATTAATTACCTAAAGTTGGTTTAGAAAAGTAGTTTGAAGTGATTTGTAAAAGTTTATAGGCAACTTTTGTCATTTTAAAAAGTGACGTTGCGTCTTGTAAAGGGGCATTTTCCTGGATCAGACCTGCTTTCAGCTAATGACATTTTTGGTATACAATGGCGGATTTAATCGGAAAAAGACCTAATTGTGATGTTTATGGGACATATAGGAGTGCCAACAAAGAAGCTCGTCAAAGGTAATGAATGTTTTATATTTTATTTCTGCGTTTTGTGTAGCGCCGGCTACCGCAAAATCTTTTGTTTAGGTGTCGTTCAGCTATTTTGGGGGGTGCATGCTATCAGATAATAGCTTCTCATGCTTTCGCCGTTTTATCGAAAACTATAGGTGGCGCTCTGAAATTTCCGCTGATTTGGTTCCTGTACAGGAACCAACATCCCTAACAGGCAAGCGAACTCCTCTATCCCGCTACGTAGTATAACCCTCTGGTCTCTTATTCTGGGATAACAATAATGTAAATGAATTATCCCCCCATTGTAACTTGAATAAGTTGTCTTGGCGACAGATCGCTTTTACAAATGCCACCTGAACTCCACATTCACCATAAAGATTTAAACACCAGACACAAAGCATTATTATTCAGTGCACCAATAACTGCCTGTACAGGGGATGAGATGGTAGTCATTTTACTGTATCAGTTTATCAAATGTGATGTATTTTTCTTACCTAGTTAAATAAAGGTAAAACAAATAAAAGTGCTGACTTGCTGCAATGATTGGCTATGAAAAGCCAACTGACATTTACTCCTGAGGTGCTGACTTGTTGCTTCTACACCTGCATTGCTTGCTGTTCGGGGTTTTAGGCTGGGTTTTTGTACAGCACTTTGAGATATCAGCTGATGTAAGAAGGGCTTAAAAAATACATTTGATTTGACTGGATAGGTCTGAGTGACTGGACTGGACAGGTCTGAGTGACTGGACTGGACAGGTCTGAGTGACTGGACTGGATAGGTCTGAGTGACTGGACTGGATAGGTCTGAGTGATAGGTCTGAGTGACTAGACTGGACAGGTCTGAGTGACTGGACTGGATAGGTCTGAGTGACTAGACTGAGGGACTGGATAGGTCTGAGTGACTAGACTGAGGGACTGGATAGGTCTGAGTGACTAGACTGGACAGGTCTGAGTGACTGGACTGGACAGGTCTGAGTGACTAGACTGAGGGACTGGATAGGGCTGAGTGACTGGACTGGATAGGGCTGAGTGATTGGACTGAGGCGGGACTGAGTGACTGGACTGAGTGACTGGACTGGATAGCGCTGAGTGACTGGACTGAGGCGGGACTGAGTGACTGGACTGGATAGCGCTGAGTGACTGGACTGGATAGGGCTGAGTGACTGGACTGGATAGGGCTGAGTGATTGGACTGAGGCGGGACTGAGTGACTGGACTAGATAGGGCTGAGTGATTGGACTGAGGCGGGACTGAGTGACTGGACTGGATAGCGCTGAGTGACTGGACTGAGGCGGGACTGAGTGACTGGACTGGATAGCGCTGAGTGACTGGACTGGATAGGGCTGAGTGACTGGACTGGATAGGGCTGAGTGATTGGACTGAGGCGGGACTGAGTGACTGGACTGGATAGGGCTGAGTGATTGGACTGAGGCGGGACTGAGTGACTGGACTGGATAGCGCTGAGTGACTGGACTGAGGCGGGACTGAGTGACTGGACTGGATAGCGCTGAGTGACTGGACTGGATAGGGCTGAGTGACTGGACTGGATAGGGCTGAGTGATTGGACTGAGGCGGGACTGAGTGACTGGACTGGATAGGGCTGAGTGATTGGACTGAGGCGGGACTGAGTGACTGGACTGGATAGCGCTGAGTGACTGGACTGGATAGGGCTGATTGACTGGACTGGATAGGGCTGAATGACTGGACTGGATACAGCTGAATGACTGGAATGGATAGGACTGAGTGACTGGACTGGATAGGGCTGAGTGACTGGACTGGATAGGGCTGAGTGACTGGACTGGATAGGGCTGAGTGACTGGACTGGATAGGGCTGAGTGATTGGACTGAGGCGGGACTGAGTGACTGGACTGGATAGCGCTGAGTGACTGGACTGGATAGGGCTGAGTGACTGGACTGGATAGGGCTGAGTGACTGGACTGGATAGGGCTGAGTGACTGGACTGAGTGACTGGACTGGATAGGGCTGAGTGACTGGACTGAGTGACTGGACTGGATACAGCTGAATGACTGGAATGGATAGGGCTGAGTGACTGGACTGGATAGGGCTGAGTGACTGGACTGAGTGACTGGACTGGATACAGCTGAATGACTGGAATGGATAGGGCTGAGTGACTGGACTGGATAGGGCTGAGTGACTGGACTGGATAGGGCTGAGTGACTGGACTGGATAGGGCTGAGTGACTGGACTGGATAGGGCTGAGTGACTGGACTGGATAGGGCTGAGTGACTGGACTGGATAGGGCTGAGTGACTGGACTGGATAGGGCTGAGTGACTGGACTGAGTGACTGGACTGGATAGGGCTGAGTGACTGGACTGAGTGACTGGACTGGATAGGGCTGAGTGACTGGACTGGATAGGGCTGAGTGACTGGACTGGATAGGGCTGAATGCTGGACTGGATAGGGCTGAATGCTGGACTGAGTGACTGGAACAGATATATCATACTTTCTCCGTATCATTGATCATCAGCCCCCCTGAAAGGTGGTACAGTGCATTCAGAAAGTTTTCAGACCCCGTTTTTACGTTACAGCCTTATTCAAAAATGTATTTTTATTTTAATGCTCAATTTCCGGAACAGTGTGGAGGCACAGATCGTGGAAAGGGTACCAAAAATGTCTCCATTATTGAAGGTCCCCAAGAACACAGTGACCTCCATTTTTAAATGGAATAAGTTTAGAACCACCAACACTTCCTAGAGCCGGCCGCCTGGACAAAATGAGCAATCGGGGAGAAGGGCCTTGGTCAGGGAGGTGACCAAGAACCTGATGGTCACTCAGAGAGCTCTATGGAGATGGGGGAACCTTCCAGACGGACAACCATCTCTGCAGCACTCGACCAATCAGTCCTCTATGGTAGAGTGGCCAGACTGTAGCCACTCCTCAGTAAAAGGCACATTTTTAATTTAACCAGGCAAGTCAGTTAAGAACAAATTCTTATTTTTGATGACGGCCTAGGAACAGTGGGTTAACTGCCTGTTCAGGGGCAGAACGACAGATCGACCTTGTCAGCTCGGGGGTTTGAACTTGCAACTTTCCGGTTACTAGTCCAACGCTCTAACCACTAGGCTACCATGCTACCCTACATTTACATTTACATTTAAGTCATTTAGCAGACGCTCTTATCCAGAGCGACTTACAAATTGGTGAATTCACCTTCTGACATCAGTGGAACAGCCACTTTACAATAGTGCATCTAAATCATTTAAGGGGGGTGAGAAGGATTGCTTTATCCTATCCTAGGTATTCCTTGAAGAGGTGGGGTTTCAGGTGTCTCCGGAAGGTGGTGATTGACTCCGCTGTCCTGGCGTCGTGAGGGAGTTTGTTCCACCATTGGGGGGCCAGAGCAGCGAACAGTTTTGACTGGGCTGAGCGGGAACTGTACTTCCTCAGTCGTAGGGAGGCGAGCAGGCCAGAGGTGGATGAACGCAGTGCCCTTGTTTGGGTGTAGGGCCTGATCAGAGCCTGGAGGTACTGCGGTGCCGTTCCCCTCACAGCTCCGTAGGCAAGCACCATGGTCTTGTAGCGGATGCGAGCTTCAACTGGAAGCCAGTGGAGAGAGCGGAGGAGCGGGGTGACGTGAGAGAACTTGGGAAGGTTGAACACCAGACGGGCTGCGGCGTTCTGGATGAGTTGTAGGGGTTTAATGGCACAGGCAGGGAGCCCAGCCAACAGCGAGTTGCAGTAATCCAGACGGGAGATGACAAGTGCCTGGATTAGGACCTGCGCCGCTTCCTGTGTGAGGCAGGGGCGTACATGACAGCCTGCTTGGAGTTTGCCAAAAGGCACCAAGGCAGAAACATGTCTGATGGTTTGATGAAACCAAGATTGAACTCTTTGGCCTGAATGCCAAGCGTCACGTCTGGAGGAAACCTGGCACCATCCCTACGGTGAAGCATGGTGGTGGCAGCATCATGCTGTGGGGATGTTTTTCAGCGGCAGAAACTAGGAGACTAGTCAGGATCGAGGGAAAGATAAATGGAGCAAAGTTCATAGAGATCCTTGATGAAAACCAGCTCTAGAGCACTCAATAACCTCAGACTTCCAACAGGACAACGACCGTAAGCACACAGCCAAGACAATGCATGACTGGCTACGGGACAAGTCTCTGAATGTCCTTGAGTGGCCCGGCCAGAGCCCGGACTTGAACTTGATCGAACATCTCTGGAGAGACATGGAAATAGCTGTGCAGCGATACTCCCCATCCAACCTGACAGAGCTTGAGACGATCTGCAGAGAAGAATGGGAGAAACTCCCCAAATACAAGTGTTCCAAGCTTGTAGTGTCATACCCAAGAAGACTCGAGGCTGTAATCGCTGCCAAAGGTGCTTCAACAAAGTACTGAGTAAAGGGTCTGAATACTTATGTAAATGTGATATATAATATATATATATATAAACTTTTCTAAAAACCCGTTTCTGCTTCGTCATTATGGGTTATTGTGATGTCATTATGGGGTATTGTGATGTCATTATGGGGTATTGTGATGTCATTATGGGGTATTGCGTGTAGATTGATTTCATACATTTTTAGACTTGTAATGTAAAAACATGTTAAAAGTCAAGGGGTTTTTCTAATGCACTTTACTGTATATACAGAAATACACATACATTTAGAGAAGTAGGCCAATTGTCGTAGTGTCCTCACCATTATACCTTTTCTACATCTGCCTTTTCTCTCTCACACACACACACACACACACACACACACACACACACACACACACACACACGGAGGCTGCTGAGGGGAGGACGGCACGTGTTTTATTTTATTTTAATATATTTTGACATATGGCCATGCACCCCCTGCAGTAACTCTGTAAACCCCACTTTGAAAACCCCTGATCTGAAGGACTTTCTGAAATGTCTGGTTGGGCCCTCAGACACCAGCCTTTATAATATACTCAGGTGAACCGCATGAAAAGTGGTGAAGCAGTTTACACCCCCAAATTCTGGTATGCCCTACGAGTGCAATTGGCAAGTAACTGGGTATGAGACCGCACCTTATCAAGTGCTGTGTGAAAGTGATACTAAAACAGGCGCCGACATTTTGTTCAGGACAGAGACATTTTACTGTTGATTGCAGCTCATATCCTGATTGATGTCTGTAAATACAGAATATATCCAGGATCCTATTCGCATGTACCAACTTACATTAATGTCTCATGCCCTACCATGTAATATCAGGCAGGACATTTTTTTTACAGTATTTTTAACGGCAGATAAAGACTCGTATTTTTAGTTTGGCTTTAATTATCTGTGTGTGTTTTTGTCTTAATTTAATATCGTATTTATATTATTGTGTTTGTACTCATTAATATTCTTCTGTGATTACCATGTTTCCTTTTAATCCAAATGATATTTGTATTATGTACAACACCTTGTGTTGTGGTCTCTGTATGCAGTGGCGAGACGTCAATCAGGGCAGCTCCACCTGTTTAGCTGTTTTGTTGTTTTGTGATTAATACGTGTCACATATCAGATTGCAAACAATGTAAAAAAAAATATTGAGTTAATAAAGCTGCATACAAACATGATCTCTTTTTGTTTTCTTGAGGAAGGCAGCTCCAGAATGCAGGTGTTTCAGTCGAGCTCTGTGCTTTCTGTGGTGGAGGGGCAGCCAGTGGAAAATACAGAGGGTAGGTGTACAGCACCTTGAGTTGAGGTCTCTGTATGAGGTGTTATATAGATAAAGGGTTGGCTATTATTATAAAATAAAACACTGAAATAAAGTAAACAATACATGAAAATACATTAATTATTTAATTAAATCATTCTATAATGAATTCGTTTAAAACCTTGAGTCTGGTATAAAAGTAAAATACTTTTAACTAGGCAAGTCAGTTAAGAAAAATTCTTATTTTCAATGACTGCATAGGAACAGTGGGTGAACTACATGTTCAGGGGCAGAACAATAGATTTGTACCTTGTCAGCTCGGGGATATGAACTTGCAACCTTACGGTTACTAGTCCAACGCTCTAACCACTAGGCTACCCTGCCGCCGCATGACCTCTGTTGATCTTAGGGAGGAGGGTGTTTAGGCAGGAGGGTGTTTAGTAAATTTGTTTTATTTACAGATGCTTCAAGGTCTCGTGAACGTAGGGTTGGAATGATTTAATTACTTCAGTAGCTTAAATTCAATGAAGGATGTAAAATGTGAACTGAAAAATCCTCTTTGAAAATTAATGACAGTTGTCAATTCTGGAATGTAGGGGTCCTTAGTCCATTATGGAAACGTAACATATGTAGGGTAGCACTATAATTGGCTACAACATTCGTCTCATAAAGCCTAACATAGACCAAGTCAAATTGTAAATGACAGTCGACCTATGACTGCAATAAAATACCTGCGAGACGAGTGCGACAGGCAGGAAACTGGGTATGAGACCGCACCTTATTATTTTCTGTGTGAAAGTGACACTAAACAAACAGGCGCCGACTTTTGTTCAGGATAGAGACATTTTACTTTTGACTGCAGCTCATATCCTTGATTGATGTATGTAACCTGGTTATAGGAATATAGGCTAGCCTACTCTTGTCGTGGCATATCTTTTAGGTTAAAGCCATCTTTAGATCAACAGAGTGACAAGTATAGTCTATTCAGAACATGTTGCAGTTAATAATTGTTTACTGAAATGACCGAATAAGTTTCCGCTCATTATTTGGCAACTTGACTGTGACGAAGAAAACGGAGTAACAGTCGGGCCATTTCTTGAAGAGAGACGACGCACTCACACTTATTGAACTATCGGACTTTACTTTATATACCCCTGTAAGTAAAATTGTATCAATCTTAGTTTAAAGACGTAAACCTTTAGTTTATATGTCAAACTTTAGGTCTAATAGAATGCGCAGATTCTTCATCATTCAATTATTTTAGTCTACGGCGCCATCTGCCTTTGTAGAATAATCATTCGACTTCAAGCCAAATAGTTCTAATAAACACAATGGGCCACATTTGTGTTAACGCAAAATGGTACATTTTGCGAGAATTAATATAACAGTTATGTTAATAAAGACAAAGATTAGGCCCCATTACACTATAGTTAATGTCATGTTTAAACTTTGTTTTAATGCCTTGTAACAAACAGGTGCAAATACACCCTATTCTGACTTTCACAGAGACATTAGGTTGACACATTGTTGTCTATGATCAACAGGACTGGTGGTTAGTAGCCTACAACAATCAACAATGGACAGACCTGGATTCTCTACAGCCCCTCATCCTCCTGATGTCAGGATTGTGCTGCTGGGTAAAACTGGAGTGGGGAAGAGTGCAACAGGAAACACCATTCTGGGTCAAGACGTGTTTCACTCAGCTTTGAGCTTTTCCTCAGTTACCATGGAATGTCAAGAGAGAACTGTTCTCATTGGACAGAATAGAGTCAGTGTGGTTGACACTCCAGACTTCTTCTATGCAACACACACACAGGAGGGTTTGAGTTCAGAGATAGAGAGATGTATCTATCTCTCTAACCCTGGACCTCATGCATTTATCTTTGTTCTAACTCTTGATACTTTCACTGAGCAGGAGACAGATGTAGTCACTGTATTTGAGAAATGTTTTGGTGAAGTAGCTTCAAGATACACCATCATTGTCTTTACTCATGGAGACGAGCTGAACAACAGAACAATAGAGGAACTAGTAGAGAAAAATGTTAAGATGTCTGAGCTCATTGAAGAGCGTGGTTGGAGATATCATGTCCTTAACAACAAAGACAGAGCCAATAGAAACCAGGTGACTGAGCTGCTGGAAAAGATAATCATCATGATGAATGTGAACGAAAGTAGCTGTTACACACATGGCATGTTGCAGGAGGCAGAAAGAAAGAGAAGAGAAGAGATTGAGTTGATGAAAGAGGAGAGTCTCAGAGAGGAAGAGAGGAAAATAGAAGAACACCAGAGATGGTTAGAGAAGGTGAGAAGAGAGACAGGGGATAGAGTACGGAGAGAGACAGAGGAGAGAGTATAGAGAGAGATGAAGGATAGAGGAGGGAGAGAGATTGAGGATAGAGTAGGGAGAGAGACAGAGGAGAGAGTACAGAGAGAGATGAAGGATATAGGAGGGAGAGAGATGGAGGATAGAGTACGGAGAGAGACAGAGGAGAGAGTACAGAGAGAGATGAAGGATAGAGGGAGAGAGATGGAGGATAGAGTAGGGAGAGAGACAGAGGAGAGAGTACAGAGAGAGATGGAGGAGAGAGTACGGAGAGCGACAGAGTAGAGAGTACAGAGAGAGATGAAGGATAGAGTAGGGAGAGAGATGGAGGATAGAGTAGGGAGAGAGACAGAGGAGAGAGTACGGAGAGAGACAGAGGAGAGATGAAGGATAGAGGAGGGAGAGAGACAGAGGAGAGAGTACGGAGAGAGACAGAGGAGAGAGTAAAAACTACACATTGAACTGAAGTCTGTGCCCAATGGGGTGGTTGTAACCTACAATCTGAAAACAGTTATAGATAAATAATCAATGCTGTTAACTAAACATGTTCCAAGCAGTTTGTAGTTCTGCTAGACTACCTTTTATCAAATGTTTTTAAAATAAATGATTAATTCCAGCTTGCACATAATAGCCAGTTGGTGCCTTGTCATGTCATTGTTTTGTGACTTGTTTTGCATCTTAGAGAAGAATGTCATTATTTCAATTGTATTTGTATTAGATTCCTGTCTCACACGTCACACTGCTCGGCTAATTCCTTGAAGATGGGGCACCCATCCCCACCTATCCAAGCTACATCCAAACCATTGCAGGTGGTGTTACTTGGTAAAACAGGAGCAGGGAAGAGTGCAACAGGAAACACCATCCTGGACCGCAAAGATTTTGTCTCAAAGAAGAGTTCCAAATCAGTGACTGTTAATATTGAGAAACAAAATGTCACCATTGAAGGAATAGATCTTGTCGTGTATGACACTCCAGGATTCTGTAACCCCGATCAATCTGAAGAGAAAATTCAGGAGAAATTCCTGGAAGTCCTCAAGTTAACCTCATCTGGTCCCCGTGTGTTTCTCCTGGTGGTGAAGATAGACAGATTAACAGAAGAAGAGAAGAGGGTCATCGGTAAAGTAGAAGGTCTTCTAGGAGAGAGTCTTTTGAAGCAAACCTGGATCCTGTTCACCAGAGGAGATGAGTTAGAAGACCAGACTATAGAAGAATTCATTGAGGAGTCAGATGACCTCACAGAAGTGATGAGAAAATACAGTGGAAGATACCATGTGTTCAACAACAAGAGGGGTGATCCTGAGCAGGTCAAATCACTTCTGAAAAAGACATCCATCTATCTCAGTAAGTTTAACTAACTGTTTATATAAAGGATTTGTCAGGATTTGGCCAGGGTTGTTCCGGGTTTTGGTCACTAGATGCCCCCATTGTGCTTTTTGACCTCATATTTTTTCCCTTGTTCCCCATTATTATTTGCACCTGTGCCTCGTTTCCCCTGATTGAATTTAAACCCTTAGTTTCCCTCAGTTCTGTGCTCTGTGTTTGTATGTTAGCACCCAGCCCTAGTGTTCTGTGTATTCTTGTCGTTTCCGGTGGATGCTCTTGTGGAATTCTGTTTTTGTTTTTGAGTATCTCTTGAGGCTTTTTGTGCTATTCCTACCACCTTTTGGATTTGCCATTTTTTGTATTGAAGGACTTCTCCTTTTTTACTTTATTAAATACACCGTCTTAAGTACTGCTGTGCCTGCCTCATCTTCTGGGTTCTGCTGACTATTCGTGGCTCAGTTGGTTAAGTGACTGTTTCTCACTCCGGAGACCCAGGTTCGTAACCGGGTCCTGACAGAAACACAGAGCCAAAAATGAACCCAGAGGCAGCCAGTTCCCAGGACCTTTTGCCATGCTGTCCCACCACCAGGAGACTGTCCAACGCCACGAAGCCGCCCTGGTTCAGCAAGAGGCCTTAATGGCTAGACATTCTCATCTTCTGTCGGAGATGCTGACTTCCATTAAGCAAATATCTGATCGTCTTACCCCGGCAACAGTTCCGTCCCAGTACCTCAGATTCACGTACCCATGGCAGTTAACCCCCTGGCTGAACCTCGTCTTCCACCTCCCCAACGGTTCTCAGGTGATCCAAGTGCTTGTAAAGGGTTTCTCACCCAATGTTCTCTCTCCTTTGAGCTACAACCCTCGTCGTTTCCCACCGACCGGTCTAAGATCGCTTATATCATCACCCTGCTGTCGGAAAAAGCCCTGGCCTGGGCTACTGCTGTGTGGGATGCCCATAGTTCCTGCTGTGCCAGCTACTCTGCCTTTGCTGAGGAATTCAAACGAGTGTTTCAAGGCCCAAGCAGTGGTTCTGACTCAGCCAAACAGCTCCTGACTCTCCACCAAGGTTGGCGCAGCGTGACGGACTATGCCATCCAGTTCCGCACGGTGGCAGCAGCAAGTGGCTGGAACAACGAGGCGCTCACGGTGTGCTTTCTGAAAGGCCTTTCCGACACTATCCAAGATGAACTGGCCACTCGGGAACCACCGGACAATCTCGAGTCCCTGATCAAGTTGGCCTCACGCATTGACCAGCGTCTGAGAGAGAGAACTCAACCATAGACCTCTAGCCCCTATCAGTCCTAGCTCCGAGTCCCCACCTTTATCCTCGCTGGCTCCATCGGAACCCATGCAGATTGGACGCATCTCCCAGGCTGAGAGAGACCGCCGGATGAGGGAGCGACGCTGTCTATATTGCGGCAAACCGGGCCATTTCCGTTCCACGTGTCCCGGGCTCCAGGGAAACGCTCTGTCCCGTACAGACCGGGGGAACTGTAACGGGAAACATAACCTCCCATCCGTCCAACTCCCGTCTGCTCATTCCAGTCACCCTCTCCTGGGACAACCACAAGCTTCACCTTCAAGCCTTGGTAGACTCTGGAGCCGCAGGTAACTTCATGGATGGTGTCTGGGCGAAGGAGAATGGCGTTCCCTCTGAACCTCTAAGTGAACCCATGAGGGTCACTACATTGGATGGAAGCCCTTTGGGATCTGGACTTGTCACTCATGTCACTACCTCCTTGCGACTTTCAGTTTCACAACACCAGGAATTGATGAACTTTCATTTGATCTCCTGTTCCGAGTTCCCTCTCGTCCTTGGATACCCCTGGCTTCACAGCCATAACCCTCACATCGACTGGTCTGTGGGCACTATCAAGCAGTGGGGTCCTACGTGCCAAGCTACTTGTATTTTCAAGAATTCCCCGAGTTCTACTCCCGAGTCTTTAGAATCCATCGACCTGACCCGAGTTCCCGAGTGTTACCATGACCTCAAACTGGTGTTTAGCAAACAGAGGGCTACCATGCTACCACCCCATAGACCTTACGATTGCCCCATCGACCTGTTTCCGGGCACTTGCCCCCAGGGGTCGGATCTTTTCCCTATCTCCACCCGAACGAGCTGCTATGGATACCTACATCAAGGACGCTCTGGAAGCAGGCCTCATGCGTCCATCCACCTCCCGGCGGGAGCAGGGTTTTTCTTTGTGGCCAAGAAAGACGGTGGATTACGTCCTTGCATCGACTACCGGGGACTCAATGCCATAACCGTCCGTAACCGTTACCCGCTACCCCTTATGGCCACAGCCTTCGAGCTGCTCCAGGAAGCAGTTGTTTTCACTAAGCTTGACCTGCGGAACGCATACCATCTTGTGCGGATCAGACCTGGTGACGAGTGGAAGACCGCTTTCAACACGCCTACTGGTCACTATGAATACTTGGTGATGCCCTTCGGCCTGACCAACGCCCCAGCGGTGTTCCAAGCGCTCATAAACGATGTGCTTAGGGATATGCTTAACATATTTGTGTTCGTTTACTTGGATGACATCCTCATCTTTTCGAGCTCCCTTCAAGAACACACTAAGCATGTCAGACAAGTACTCAAACGCCTCCTGGACAGCCATCTGTACGTTAAGCCGGAAAAATGTGAATTCCATTCATCCCGAGTACAATTCCTGGGATTTGTAGTGGAACCCGGTCGAGTCCAAATGGACCCCAGGAAGGTAGGGGCGGTAGCGGATTGGCCCACCCCAAATCCGTTAAGGAAGTTCAGCGTTTCCTGGGCTTCACAAACTTTTACCGCAAGTTCATCAAGAACTTCAGCTTGGTGGCAGCCCCTCTCTCAGCTTTAACCAAGGGTGGCAATGCAAGGTTTTTGTGGGGAAGAGAAGCTGAGACGGCCTTCCAAGGACTCAAGCAGCGCGTTCTCTCTGCTCCCATCCTGATACTACCGACTACGGATGAACCATTTGTGGTGGAGGTAGACGCATCAGAGGTTGGTGTTGGAGCTGTCCTGTCTCAGAGGGGTGAAGACAAGAAGCTTCATCCGTGCGCTTTCTTCTCACACCGGCTTACCCCGACTGAGAGGAACTACGATGTGGGGGATCGTGAACTCCTAGCGGTTAAGATGGCATTGAAGGAATGGAGACACTGGCTCGAGGGGGCTTCTCACCCGTTTCAAGTGCTTACGGACCACAAAAATCTGGAGTATATCCAGCAGGCGAAGCGGTTGAACTCTAGACAAGCTAGATGGTCTCTTTTCTTCAATCGATTCCAGTTTATCCTCACCTATCGGCCCGGGTCGAAGAATCTCAAACCGGATGCCCTGTCCCGAGTCTACGCTCCTGCCATTCGAGATGACACGGACATGCCTGTCCTTCCTGCTGCTAAGATTGTGGCTCCGATCTCGTGGCAAGTTGAGGATACCGTGAGACGTGCTCAAGCTAGCGAACCGGACCCGAAAGGAGGTCCTGCCAATCGGTTGTTTGTTCCCAAGGCAGTGAGGACTCAGGTCCTTCTGTGGGGGCACTCCTCTCGCCTCACCTGTCATCCGGGCGTAGGTCGCACCTTGGAGTTCATCCAGCGTAAGTTCTGGTGGCCTACCATAAGAGAAGACGTTGCCACTTTCGTCAATGCCTGTCCCGTGTGCTGCCAGGGCAAATCTTCTCACCTCCGCCCTCAAGGACTCCTTCACCCTTTACCTGTTCCCCACAGACCCTGGTCCCATATCTCATTGGACTTTATTACTGGACTTCCTCCATCCCATGGCAATACTACTATCCTAGTCATAATCGACAGGTTTTCAAAGGCGGCCAGGTTCGTCCCTCTGACTAAGTTACCTTCTGCCAAGGAAACGGCTGAGTTGGTAATTAATCATGTGTTCCGAGTCTTCGGCATTCCTCAAGATATGGTTTCTGACAGAGGTCCCCAGTTCGCCTCAAGGTTTTGGAAGGCCTTCTGCCAACTCATGGGGGCTTCTGCCAGTCTATCTTCAGGGTACCATCCGGAGTCCAACGGCCAAACAGAGAGGATGAATCAAGAGCTGGAAACCACCCTCCGATGTATGACTCGTGACAACCCGTCCACATGGTCATCCTTTATTGTTTGGGCCGAATACGCGCACAACACCTTGCGCTCCTCCTCCACTGGTATGTCCCCGCACGAGTGTCAGTTTGGCTATGCTCCTCCATTGTTCCCGGACCAGGAGGCAGAAGTCAGAGTGCCTTCAGCCTTGAAGTTCGTCAGACGCTGTCGGCTTATGTGGAGGAAGACCCGTCCTAATCTTATGCGTTCCTCACAGAGGTACCAACAACAAGCCAACAGACGTCGCCGTCCCGGGCCTACCCTGCGCCCCGGCCAGAGAGTCTGGCTCTCCACAAGAGACTTACCTCTACGGGTGGAGTCTCGCAAGCTGTCCCAAAAATACATCGGTCCCTTCAAGGTTGCTAGGAGAGTTAACCCAGTTTCTTATCGCCTACACTTACCCAGATCCCTTAAGATTAATCCCACATTTCACATTTCATTGTTAAAACCTGTTGTTTTTTCTCCCCTTGTCCCGGCAGACAGACCTCCCCCTCCGCCTCGTGTCATTGGAGGCCAGCCGGCTTATACCGTCCATCGGATACTGGATTCCCGCCGGGTGCAGCGGTCCTGGCAGTATCTGGTGGACTGGGAAGGCTACGGTCCCGAGGAGCGCTCCTGGGTTCCTGCCAAAGACATCCTGGACCCTGACCTCATTCGTCAGTTCAGGGCCCTCCACCCTGAGAGAGCTGGTAGGAACATCAGGAGCCGTTCCTAGGGGGGGGATTCTGTCAGGATTTGGCCAGGGTTGTTCCGGGTTTTGGTCACTAGATGCCCCCATTGTGCTTTTTGACCTCATGTTTTTTCCCTTGTTCCCCATTATTATTTGCACCTGTGCCTCGTTGACCCTGATTGTATTTAAACCCTTAGTTTCCCTCAGTTCTGTGCTCTGTGTTTGTATGTTAGCACCCAGCCCTAGTGTTCTGTGTATTCTTGTCGTTTCCGGTGGATGCTCTTGTGGAATTCTGTTTTTGTTTTTGAGTATCTCTTGAGGCTTTTTGTGCTATTCCTACCACCTTTTGGATTTGCCATTTTTTGTATTGAAGGACTTCTCCTTTTTTACTTTATTAAATACACCGTCTTAAGTACTGCTGTGTCTGCCTCATCTTCTGGGTTCTGCTGACTATTCGTGGCTCAGTTGGTTAAGTGACTGTTTCTCACTCCGGAGACTCAGGTTCGTAACCGGGTCCTGACAGGATTAGCCAGAAATGTTATGTTGACTAACTGTAAATGTTTCCATGATTGAAATACTGTGTTTTAAAGTGTATAATACTGATGATAGAACACTAGATATTCTAGATGAGAGCTCAGTAGGTCATGTCATTGATAACGTTATGAACACAATCTTTTCATATGTCTCCTGTAGCTGAGGTGATTATAGGTCGTCCTGCCTGAGAATTGTAAGACCAGTTATTTTGTTTTCATGACAATGACTAAGACAATACCTCAAGATTGATTAAATATTTACTAATAAAATGTTATTTTGTGTTAAAATAGTAATATTGAAATACAGTACACATTTAGTGATGACAGGATGCATTTGAATCATAACACAGTAGAACTTCATACAGTTATTTTCTATAGGCGTGAAAAAGGGGTCCTCGTTAAGTTTGACAGTTATCCCGAGTTGAACTCAGAATTCACCAAAGTTAGCTAGCTAACTCCTCTATCCCGCTACGTAGTATAACCCTCTGGTCTCTTATTCTGGGATAACAATAATGTAAATGCATTATCCCCCCCATTGTAACTTTAATAAGTTGTCTTGGCGTGCGACAGATCCCTTTTACAAATTCCACCTGAACTCCACATTCACCATAAAGATTTAAACACCAGATATTAAGCATTATTATTCAGTGCACCAATAACTGCCTGTACAGGGGATGAGATGGTAGTCATTTTACTGTATCAGTTTATCAAATGTGATGTATTTCTCTATACACAGATTCAACACATTCAAGGAGCTCCTCCATCAGGAATCTCCCAGAGAGAAGGATTGTTCTGCTTGGAAAAACCGGTGTTGGGAAGAGTGCATCAGGAAACACCATCCTTGGTGGGAGAAGTTTCCATTCTGAACTGAACTGGTCCTCTGTAACACATAAAACAGAAAGGAAACAGGCAGCAGTAGATGGGAGGGATGTCAGTGTGGTTGACACTCCAGGACTGTTTGACACACAGCTTCCTGTTGAAGAATTAGCAAAGGAGATTGGTATGAGCATCTATGAGTCTAGCCCAGGGACTCATGCCTTCCTCATAGTTTTACGAGTGAATGACAGGTTCACAGAGCAGGAGAAACAAGCTATTGAAACTCTAGAGAGTGTGTTTGGGTCAGGACTGACAAAGCACTCCATCATCCTCTTCACCCATGGCGATGCTTTAGAGGGTAACGGTCTAGAGAAGCTGATTGGTGGGAACAGAGACCTCAGTAGATTGGTAGAGCAGTGTGGGGGGAGGTACCATGTCCTCAACAATAAAGCCAGAGGAAACAGAGCTCAGGTCACAAAGCTGATGGAGAAGATAGACAGAATAGTGGAGGACAATGGAGGAACCTGCTACACCAATGAGATGTTTGAGGAGGCAGACAGGATTAAGAAAGAGGAGGAGGAGAGGATCCAGAGGGAGATAAGGGAGAGGTTCAATATGGAAAGGAGGGAGATGAGGGAGGAGGAGGAGAGGATGCAGAAGGAGAGAGAATGTCAAGAGGAGAAAAAGCAACAAGTTCAGAAAGACACAGAGATAAATGAACATACAATTAGAAGAGAAGAAGAGGAAAACCAGGTAACAGGAACCGGGCAGCCAGAACATGAGAATGATCCTACAAATCAAACTTCAGCTCTTGCCTCAAGGTCAGTCACTCAGCATCTGCCCCAGCCTACAGCCCAAGCCACAAACACAAAGTCAAAATTCAAAATTTTTATGGACAAAGTCAGTGCAAGGATTTGTGAAGCACTGATAGGTGCAGGGATTGGAGCTGCCATAGGAGCTGGCATAGGATATGGCATAGGATATGGCGTAGGAGGTGGCGTAGGATGTGTTGTAGGAGGTGGCGTAGGATGTGTTGTAGGTGGTGTTGTAGGTGTTGTAGGTGGATTAATAGGCTTTGGATTTGTTCGTTCAGTCGCAATCTGACAGTCAGGAACTTGCTTCAGCTACTCCTACTGTAGAATCAGGAGTGGTGGAACAAGGACCCAATTGTCATACTTGAGGAAAAGTATAAATACCTTAATAGAAAATGACTCAAGTAAAAGTGAATTTTGATGTTCATTTGATTGATCTGTCAACTAACGTGAATTCAAAGTGAAATGAACAAATATTGTAACTATGTCATTGGATATAGGTTTCAAGGGCGAAAAAAAAGTTCAATCCCTGAAATTCCCTTACATTGATGACTTCTTGCAAAGCCATCAATGTAGGCTGGCTCTGGCTAACCCATCGATTTATGGGACCAATCAGAACGTGTTCGCATTCTAGAAATTGTCGGGGAGGGAGGCAAATCCAGACTCATTGTGGAGAAGAAACGTCAGTTGGCCAGAGTGATGTAGATGGGAAGACAGACAAATGTTTTATATGAGGTTGCACCAATTCAAAGTTGGCACGTGCACCAGAACAACAGATAAAGACAGCAAAGTAAAGCCAGAGTGCCGGAGACAGACAAGTTGTGTGCTATGTACACACATGTATGCTATGTGATGTTTGCCAAGTAGTGAATGGTAGAAATCAGGTGGGGAGTATACTCATGTTTAAAGTGTTAGTTCACATAACAAATATTTATCTGTTTTCTCACTAGATCCAGATCCGTTTTTTTATTCTGGCTATTTCATTGCCTTCTCAGCCTCTCTCATTTCCATACAAGTTAAGCCTAAAAGCTTCAGTCCAGATTTGTGTTTCAGCCAAATGGGAGCCCCACTAGGCCTACATGGTTAACTATTAAGCTGGTGGATGAGGCTGGAGAAATGAAATGAATAGATGGACCTATTGTCAGGGGTGCACCTAGGGGTCATGATAGGGGCTGTACCAAATGTTTGATGTATAATAATAACTGATTATGCTTATGTGGATTAATAGAAGGGGAGGGGTTATAAGACCCCTCCCTCCTTACATTTATAGGGTCCTAGACTACAGATTAACAATATATATACACTATGGGGTTTAATATTGTTCCACAGTACTTTTCTAGGCTCTCTGCCTCTTATGAAGAAACTGTCTGAGCAATGTGTGACTGTGAAGACAGAACTCTGCAGGTGAGTGTAAGAGGTAGGAGACTAGTCAGACATTCCACTATAAATCAATTTCAACATTTACTGCTAAGCTTTTAGATAACACTGAAACTGTTGTTTATATAGCTATGAAGGCATGGGTTTGGTCTCATGAGTAGAAGGTAATGACGTAGGCAGTGACATCACTAAGATATATGACTGGATGTCAGAAGGTGAATTCACCAATTTGTAAGTCGCTCTGGATAAGAGCGTCTGCTAAATGACTTAAATGTAAATGTAAATGGACTGTAGGCATGATAAAACAACATGGACCCTTTTCTATTTTGCATAACTTACTCTGAAACATGTGTGCTATGTTCCTGTTGTCAACTTCTGTCTGCAATTGCATTAATAAAGGTTTTTGAATGATTTAATTAAAGGTATTGTCATAATGCTAATTTCACCATTGAGCCAATGATTGACAAGGAACAAGGAAATGAACCCCAACACTATGGATGTAAGGACTAAGGCCAGGATTCAATCAAAGTTGGGATTGACAAGCACGCTGCACTTGATTTACAAAGGTCATCTATGCTTGACAACTGTGACATTGCCTTTTAAAGGTGCATTGTGCACTGCTCTTGTGGACAATATGCATTTTGATTGAATCCCGGCCTGACAGTCCATCAACGTGACAGTTTTAACTCTGTTATAAGGCTACACATTGTAATTCACCACTTAAACAAAAAGTACATTTTTTAAAAACTTAAAAGATTACTTTTGACAGAACCTATACAGTGGGGAGAACAAGTATTTCATACACTGACGATTTTGCAGGTTTTCCTACTTACAAAGCATGTAGAGGTCTGTCATTTTTATCATAGGTACACTTCAACTGTGAGAGGCGGAATCTAAAACGAAAATCCAGAAAATCACATTGTATGATTAAGTAATTAAAGGCCTTTGTTTTGGCTGTTTGATGAGAGGACACTTAAGCAAAGAATGTAAAAGAAGGATGACCTGTCAGAAATGTCAAAGAAAGCACCCCACGATCCTGCACATTGAAGGAGGAGAGAGATTTAGATCTCTGAAGGCCGATACGAGGGGTGTAGCAGTAAAGCGGGAGGAGACTGTCAGCAGTGCTCTTGTTTCACTGGAAGCTGGTGAAGATACCGGGGCCGGTACAGATTGTGCACTTGCGATTGTGCCAGTTCAAGTAAAGATGGCAAATGGAAGCAGGTCTACTTTAACCTATGCATTTCTCGATTCTGGTAGCTCAGCAACATTTTGTACAGAGAGACTCATGAGGCAGTTGCAAGCTAAAGGCAGTGAGACTGAAATTCTGCTACGCACAATGGGGCAGGAGAGTCCTACCAAGAGCTTTGAGATATCTGGATTAGAGATTGGCAATGTGGAAGGTGACACATTTCTTGCATTACCAAAGGTCTACACCCAAAATAAGATCCCAGTGACAAGAGAAAATATTCCCACTCAGAAAGATCTCAAAAGGTGGCCATACCTGAAAGAGGTTCAGTTGAAGGAAATTGACGCCGACGTCGAACTCCTGATTGGCGTAAATGCTCCAAAGGCAATGGAACCCTGGAAAATCATAAATAGTCAAGGCAACGGACCGTATGCAGTGAAAACCCTCTTTGGATGGGTGATGAACGGTCCTCTTAACAATTGTACCATGGCAGAAGAATCTGGGCATCCTACGGTGATGGCCAATCGTATCTCAATGGCCGACCTGGGGCTTCTTCTTGTAAATCAGTACAACCATGACTTCCCTGAGAGAGGGTATGAAGAGAAAAGTGAGATGTCAGCTGAGGATCGTAGGTTTATGGAGATCGTATCAAGCTCCATAACCCTCAAAGACCATCACTACTACTTACCGTTGCCCTTTCGCAAAAAAGATGTAGTCCTGCCAAACAATCGTGACATGGCAAAGCAGCGGGCTCTAAATATTATCAGGAAGTTCAAGAAGGACAAAGGTTACACTGCAGAGTACAAAGGCTTCATGGAAGAGATGATAACAAAAGGTTACTCCGAGAAGGTACCACAAGAACAGCTCCTCAGAGAGAAAGGCAAGGTATGGTACATACCACACCACGGCGTTCACCATAAGCGCAAAGGAACGATACGAGTAGTGTTTGACTGTTCATCATCCTATAAAGGTACATCTCTTAACAGTGAACTCCTTCAAGGCCCTGACCTGGCAAACACGCTTATAGGAGTCTTGCTAAGATTTCGGCAAGAGCACATTGCCATGATGGCAGACATCGAAGGAATGTTCCATCAAGTACGTGTCCATGAAGATTACTTAGACTTCCTGCGATTCCTATGGTGGCCGGACGGTGATACCAACAAAAGATTGGAGGAGTACAGAATGAAGGTTCATCTTTTCGGTGCTATATCCTCTCCAAGTTGTGCAAACTTTGCACTGCAAAAGACTGCAAAAGACAACTGTGAGAGGTACAATGAAGAGGTGATTCAAACAGTCAAGTCCAACTTCTATGTTGATGACTGCCTCAAGTCAGTGGCCACAGAAGAACAAGCCATAGCCCTCACAAAAAAACTCAGGGTTGTGTGCTCTCAGGGTGGGTTCAAATTGACCAAGTGGGTCAGCAACAGCCGCACTGTGCTGGCTTCTATCCCTGATGAACACAAAGCCAAGCAGATAAAGGAACTGGACCTGGACAGAGAAAAGCTGCCTGTTGAAAGAGCACTTGGAATCCGATGGAACATTGAAAGTGATGCGTTTACCTTCAGAGTCACTGTCAAGAACAGACCCCTTACAAGAAGAGGTATTCTCTCAACTGTCAGCTCTATTTATGATCCATTAGGTTTCCTCGCCCCATTTGTATTAAAGGCAAAGCAAATTCTTCAAGTGCTCTGCAAGCTAAAGTGTGGATGGGACGAAGTCATCCCTGAAGAACACTCTATTTCATGGCAGAAATGGCTCTCAGAGCTGGACCAGCTCTCCAGATTCCAGATAGACAGGTGTATGAAGCCTGAGAACTTTGGTCAAGTCATGACGGCACAGCTGCATCACTTCGGTGATGCAAGTGAACAAGGTTATGGCACGGCAAGCTACCTTAGGTTCACAAACGGTATGGAAAAGGTTCACATTGCATTCATACTGGGGAAATCAAGGGTGACTCCACTCAAGCAGATGACAATCCCCAGACTGGAACTTGCTGCAGCAACATTGGCAGTGCGAGTGGACAGGATGTTAAGGTTGGAGCTCCAGATTGAACTTGAGGAGTCAACTTTTTGGACTGACAGCCAGTCTGTGCTAAAATACATCCGCAATGATACCAAGAGATTCCATACCTTTGTGGCTAATAGGGTTGCTATGATCCGTGACCTATCGAAAGCAAAACAGTGGAGGTATTTGAACTCCAAACACAACCCAGCCGATGATGCCTCAAGAGGATTACATGTTGAAATGTTCCTGAACTCAAAGAGATGGCGCAATGGACCAGAATTCCTGGAGAAACCAGAAACTCAATGGCCGAAAGTCCCCGAGGAGCTTAACTCCATCCCTCCGGATGATCCAGAGGTGAGGGAAGACGTAATCGTAAACAGTACAAGTGTGGAAGAAAAGAGTCCAACCAGCAAACTGATTGAGTACTATTCAACATGGAACAGCTTGAAGAAAGCAGTTGCCTGGATGCTGAAACTGAAGAAACGTCTTCTACAGTTAAGCCAGAAAAGGAAAATTCTCTCTCAAACTGATCCAGATCAGAGTCTGACAAACTCACTGAAGGAACAAATTGACAAGTTCAAACTGACGTTTGGAAAAGAAAGTCTGTCTGTGGATGACCTAGATGAAGCAGAAAAGGTCATCATCCGATTTGAACAACGACAGCACTTTAAACAAGAAATTGCACTAGTTGTGAAAGGAAAACAATGTGCCAAGAGAAGTGGCTCAATCTGTAAGCTTGATCCAATTGTTGACAATGGCATTCTGAGAGTAGGAGGAAGGTTAAGCAAAGCTGCTATGCCTACGGAACTAAAGAATCCTATGATCCTTCCAAAAGACTCCTACATCTCTAGACTGATCTTACTCCATATCCATGAGCAGGTTGGCCACTCTGGGAGAGGTCACATGCTTTCTAGACTTCGCCAGCGATATTGGATACCCTGTGCCAACTCTTTAGCAAGGAAGATCCTAAAGTGCTGTGTCTTTTGCAGGCGGATGCAAGCTAGAGCTGGAGAACAGAAGATGGCCGACCTTCCACAAGATCGGGTGTCACCTGATTTGCCGCCTTTCACCCATGTGGGCATAGATTACTTCGGCCCCATAGAGGTGAAGCGAGGCCGCGTTCATGTGAAGCGGTATGGTGTGATCTTTACTTGCCTTGTGAGTCGAGCTGTCCATCTAGAAGTTGCTAGTTATCTGGATACTGATTCCTGCATCAATGCCCTGCGCAGGTTCATCTGTTGAAGGGGCCCAGTAACAAGTATCAGAACAGACAATGGCACCAACTTTGTTGGAACACACAGAGAGCTAGAAGAAGCTATGAAAGAGCTGGATCACAGCAAGATTCAAAATGAATTACTGAAGGAAGGAGTGACATGGTCATTCAACCCTCCCTCTGGAGCCCACCATGGGGGGGTATGGGAGAGGTTGATCCGACTGGTGAAAAAGATCCTCTATTCAGTCCTTAAAGAGCAAGTACTGGATGATGAGGCTTTGCAGACCGCCTTGTGTGAAGTTGAGGCGATTATGAACGACAGACCAATCACTACTGTAACAAATGACCCTAATGATCTAGAACCCCTGACTCCGAACCATCTGCTTCATCTGAAAGCTAAGCCAGTCCTGCCACCAGGACTATTCCAGAGAAGCGACCTATAGACACGAAGGAGATGGAAGCAAGTACAATATATCACTGACCTCTTCTGGAAGAGATGGATCAGGGAGTATCTTCCACTTATGCAGGAGCGGAACAAGTGGAACAAAACTAAGAGAAACTTCAGTCCTGGTGACCTCGTGGTCATCGTCGATGACACCGCCCCAAGGAACTCCTGGCTAATGGGGCGTGTGGTGGAGGCCTTGCCAGGGGCCAAAGGTCTTGTCCGGAGCGTCATGGTTAAGACTAAGACCAATATCTTAGAGACCTATCAATAAACTCTGTCTGCTCCTTGAGGCGACTGAGTGAAACACACACACACACACACACACACACACACAGTGCTCCATCTTAGAATCACGTGCACCCCTGATTCTTGATGTCGTACTCTTACATTCTTTGATGTCATACATTTTTGGACGTCAAACTCTTGACATTTTTGGAAGTTGAACACCTTTACACTTCAACTCAGACTGAGATCTATGGACTATTTTTCTATATGGCACCTTGTATATTTGTATATAGCTATGAACTGTAATAGTGCTCTGGTATAGAATGTTTTGTGTATTGGCTCTATGTCTGAATATTAAGTAATTGTTGTGCATTCAGGCAGTCAACAATTAGGGGCCGGTATGTTAGAGCCGATTTGGACATATTTGCGTAAAAGACTGAACATATGGAGCTCCATGTATATTTGTGTAAATATATTAAATATTAATGTAAATGATGAAATATTAGGTACGTACCATTATGATTTATATTTACCTGATTCGAGATATATTCATTTGTTGTTTGTGTAACTCAGTTTTGTCCCCCTCTCTTGCCTATTCATTGTATTGTGGTAAGTGTGTTAGGATAAAGGCAGGAAGTTGGGCCTTCGGGAGAGGGAGTCCTTGCTAGATGCGGGAGCGGTATAGTTTTTTGACCATACAGACATACAGACAGGTCATAATATGTATTTTCTATATCAAGTATTCTCTGCTTTAAGTTGATTGGAGAATAATTTATTTGTTAGATATAAGAAGAATAAACATTTTTGTTGCACCATATCCCTGGATGTCATCGAATGTTTGGCCGGTTGGAAACCTTGAGTGTGGACTGTATGTGTACCAAACAACCCCGCTTCAGGCTTGGGCAGTGGCTATGGTAAAGACGAAAGGAAGCCACTACAGTAATATTTATCATTCATGCCACTTACTTATCAGGCAAAGGAATTCCCAATCTTCTGGCCCAAAGTGGTGCAAGAAGAGATGCAGGATCCTCAGAAGCAGCAGACCTCTACCATGATCACCTGGGAGCCTCATATCCATTACACTGTGAGAAGGAAAGAGAACCTGCAGAGAGGGAGTTTATCACCCTGTACTCAGACCTGGCAGCTTTGTTTGACAGTACAGTCAATCACCACTATAGGCCATATCAAGATGCATTGTCACAGCTCATTGATATCACACGCAAATGTAACAAATAAATGTAACAACAGCCTGAGTGCACTGGACCTGAAACAATTACACAACCATCACAGAGTCTATTGCTTCAGTCCTTCGTTTTCACGTGTTATTACCTGGTAAAGAACCAACAACCATGGATAACCACAAGGAGAATAAGGTGAGGAAACAGTCCATGTCAATCAGGGACATCTTTTAAAGCAACACCAATTATTTCTGTCTCTAGTTGAATAAAATAAGTAGTTTTGTTCTGGTCACAAGATAATCCCAAAGAATTGCAGTAAACTGCACCACTCAGACAGAAAAGTTGAATGATATATTCTCTGCCAGGCCCATTTTTTCAAAGAAAACACAATTTAATGATGTCTTTATTTGAGCAAAATAGGTAGTTTTGTTGTGATCACAGGTAAATCCTACCAATTCAGGTAAAAAGCGCCACAGTCAGGCAGAAAAATCAGAATGTTCTATTAACACATAACGTGAGAACATCCAAACCGGGGTGCGTCTGGCACTTAAATATTTAGTCTTGCCCATTCACCCTCTGAATGTCACACATACACAATCCATGTCTCAATTGTCTCAAGGCTGAACAATTCTTCCTTAACCTGTCTCCTCCCCTTCATCTACACTGATTGAAGTGGATTTAACAGGTGACATCAATAATGGAGCATAGCTTTCACCTGGTCAGACTATGTCATGGAAAGAGAAGATGTCCCTAATATTTTGTACACTCAGTGAGTTTTTTTTTAAACTGTCAAATAAAATCAATCAATCCAAACTGTGCAGAAACTATTTGATGAATGGAAAGAGGCATCTGTTACAAAACACCCAAAAAGATAGTGTAAATTTGGAACAGTACATTTTAAACTGTCCCTAAGAGAATGCCGGCCGGCAGAGCTCATCGTCAGAACAGTTCATGCATTTTAAAGGAAATTCAGGCGAGAGCCGCACTCTGCAGGGTTTGCTGTCCGGACAATGGCATATGTTTGACAGTGGCTTGTCGAGAAAACACCTTTGATTGTTTACTGGCCTCAACACATAGGCTACGTTCATGAATGATTTTGACTATATCATTCATCTTGAAATGTTATTTACCAACTGAATTATGTTGGTAGTTTATCAGCAGGGAAAAAAGGCTACGATGATACAGGGTCTGTCTAGGGAACTTAGGGGAGTGGTTTAAGTGTCAGATAAAATAAGAACACTGGAGGCTGAAAGTGAAACTGTTGCTGCTGAACAGTTTCAACTCCATAGCATTTGCAAACCTCTACAATTTGTAATACGAAAGTAGGTCAGTTATTTATTCGAATGATTTATGACAATCTATTAGATTACTACATTATTAGTAGCCTGGTACTGTCTTCCAGAGAATAATGGCCAAAATGAAGAACAGTGTATTGGCTTCCTAAGTGGTCTGCATTTCGAAAATGATAAATGCGTCATGGAGGACGTATTGTCAATGGACAGGACTATGGTCAATATGATTGTCATGACTCCTACCGAAAGTGGCTCCTCTTCCTGTTCGGGTGGCGCTCGACGGTCGTCGTCACCGGTCTACTTGCTGCCACCGATCCTTTTTCCTTTTCTGTTGGTTTTGTCTTATTTTAGTTACACCTGTTTCTTGTTTAGTTTTTTTAGTTGGGCTATTTAAGCCGGTAGGCCCGCCTGCTCTTTGTGCGGGCTTGTTGCGTTTCTCACGGTGTGGTAGTGCTGGTTATGTTGTCTTTTCCCTCCGGACAGGTGTGGTCCTGGTTTTGGGCAATTGTTTATGAGCGCCCAGTTTCTTGGCGAGTGCATTTTTCCCGGTGCGTAATTAAAGCGCTACTCTGTTCTTCTGCCTCCTGCGTCTGACTCCTCACCCACTACGCGCAGTGCATTACAATGATTGTGTTGTCTGATTTAATACATATATGTAGTCTAAATCTTTGTCAGTAATTAACAGTAATTTCAATGAATTCATTTTACATGTAGGCTGATAGTTTAAATATCAATTTCAATGATAGTCATATTCCTGAACGAAAGCAGGAAGGTTGTCATTTTAAATCGACTTTTAACCTAAATTCAATTTTGTACGTAATAACTGAGTGATGATTATTCATATCATTGGTTTGTTACTTGTTTTTCTTTATTTTGCATCTTAGAAAATAATGTATTTATTTCCATTGTATTTAGATTCCTGCCTCACACGTCACACTGCTCGGCAATAACAAGATAATTCCTTGAAGATGGGGCACTTTTCCAAACCTGTGCAACAGACATCCAGACCATTGCAGGTGGTGTTACTTGGTAAAACAGGAGCAGGGAAGAGTGCAACGGGAAACACCATCCTGGGACGAAACGCATTTCCCTCAAGGAAAAGATTAAAATCAGTGACTGCTGATATTGAGAAACAAAATGTCACCATTGAAGGAATAGATCTTGTCGTGTATGACACTCCAGGATTCTGTAACCCCGATCAATCTGAAGAGCAAATTCAGGAGAAATTCCAGGAAGTCCTCAAGTTAACCTCATCTGGTCCCCGTGTGTTTCTCCTGGTGGTGAAGATAGACAGATTAACAGAAGAAGAGAAGAGGGTCATTAGTAAAATAGAAGGTCTTCTAGGAGAGAGTCTTTTGAAGCAAACCTGGATCCTGTTCACCAGAGGAGATGAGTTGGAAGACCAGACTATAGAAGAATTCATTGAGGAGTCAGATGACCTCACAGAAGTGATGAGAAAATACAGTGGAAGATACCATGTGTTCAACAACAAGAGGGGTGATCCTGAGCAGGTCAAATCACTGCTGCAAAAGACATCCATCTATCTCAGTAAGTTTAACTAACTGTTTATATAAAGGATTAGCCAGAAATGTTATGTTGACTAACTGTAAATGTTTCCATGATTGAAATACTGTGTTTTGAAGTGTATACTACTGATGATAGAACACTAGATATTCTAGATGAGAGCTCAGTAGGTCATGTCATTGATAACGTTATGAACACAATCTTTTCATGTCTCCTGTAGCTGAGGTGATTATAGATCGTCCTGCCTGAGAATTGTTAGAACAGTTATGTAGTTTGTCATGACAATGACTGAGACAATACTTGAGGAAGATTGATTAAATATTTAATGAATCAAATGTTATTTTGTGTTAAAATAGTAATATTGAAATGCATCACACTACACATTTAGTGATGACAGGATGCATTTGAACCATAACACACATTGAAACTTAGTGAGACTTCATACAGTTATTTTCTATAGGCGTGGAAAAAGGGGTCCTCGCTACGTTTAACAGTTATCCCGAGTTGAACTCAGAATTCACCAAAGTTAGCTAGCTAACTCCTCTATCCCGCTACGTAGTATAACCCTCTGGTCTCTTATTCTGGGATAACAATAATGTAAATGAATTATCCCCCCATTGTAACTTTAAGTTGTCTTGGCGACAGATCGCTTTTACAAATGCCACCTGAACTCCACATTCACCATAAAGATTTAAACACCAGACACAAAGCATTATTATTCAGTGCACCAATAACTGCCTGTACAGGGGATGAGATGGTAGTCATTTTACTGTATCAGTTTATCAAATGTGATGTATTTTTCTATACACAGATTCAACACTTTCAAGGAGCTCCTCCATCAGGAATCGCCCAGAGAGAAGGATTGTTCTGCTTGGAAAAACCGGTGTTGGGAAGAGTGCATCAGGAAACACCATCCTTGGTGGGACGAGTTTCCATTCTGAACTGAGCTCGTCCTCTGTAACACGTAAAACAGAAAGGAAACAGGCAGCAGTAGATGGGAGGGATGTCAGTGTGGTTGACACTCCAGGACTGTTTGACACACAGCTTCCTGTTGAAGAATTAGCAAAGGAGATTGGTATGAGCATCTATGAGTCTAGCCCAGGGACTCATGCCTTCCTCATAGTTTTACGAGTGAATGACAGGTTCACAGAGCAGGAGAAACAAGCTATTGAAACTCTAGAGAGTGTGTTTGGGTCAGGACTGACAAAGCACTCCATCATCCTCTTCACCCATGGCGATGCTTTAGAGGGTAACGGTCTAGAGAAGCTGATTGGTGGGAACAGAGACCTCAGTAGATTGGTAGAGCAGTGTGGGGGGAGGTACCATGTCCTCAACAATAAAGCCAGAGGAAACAGAGCTCAGGTCACAAAGCTGATGGAGAAGATAGACAGAATAGTGGAGGACAATGGAGGAACCTGCTACACCAATGAGATGTTTGAGGAGGCAGACAGGATTAAGAAAGAGGATGAGGAGAGGATCCAGAGGGAGGAGAGGACCCAGAGGGTGGAGGAGAGGACCCAGAGGGAGGAGGAGAGGATCCAGGGGGAGAAAGGATTTGAGGGATTTTGGGATAGATGGGGGAAAAAGATTATAGGTGCAGTGGTTGTTGCAGGATTAGTGCTTTATGTAGGTGGTTTAGCAGGTCCCTTTGTAGGTTGGAAAGCTGGGGAAAGCATTGCGATATGTGGTGCTGTGGTAGGTGGTGCGATATTTTTCACGAGTTCCTGAATCTCCTGAAAAATATAAACATCTGGCAGCAAAGTTGTCAGTCAAAAATCACCAACAGTAATTTACTGTGAAATGCAGTGTTGGTAGCTATTACATCCCCAATCATTCTGAAAATGTGTCTTAACAACCTACACTCCAATTCAACTTAGAGCCTAATACAATAATAGGCCCACAGCTTTATGAAAATCTTGTCTGCACGCATAATTTAAATGTCTTTTATTTTTTTTACATACAGTATAACATGATTAAAGCTATAGTATATAACAGGGGTCTCTAACCCTGTTCCTGGACAGCTACCCTCCTGTAGGTTTTAACTCCAACCCTGTTCCTGGACAGCTACCCTCCTGTAGGTTTTAACTCCAACCCTGTTCCTGGACAGCTACCCTCCTGGAGGTTTATATGCTGTTGTTGAAATGTTTTTCTTGATTTTTGTTATTAAAATGCTTATTTTACCCAGAGTCTGTTTGTCTGTGTCTTCATCCTTCCTAACTACATAAAGACACATTGAATACATCACATAAAATACTGCATGATGATTCAATCTTCTTCTCTGTTATACACTTATGTTCATGTGAAGGTACAACAAGTTTGAAATAAAATAAAACATCCCACTGGAAATGAGTTTTGCATACGCTACTTCCTATAAAGTTTCCCAGTTGAGGTGATACTGCCTGAGTTTTGGAACAAATAACTTCAATCTGCAATGATGTGGTTATTCATTCCCACTGGACTGTCTAACTAATAGAACAACTGTGTTCAAGACAGGGATGGAATATATTCATACTCCCATGATAAAAATACCCATTGTTTTCAGAGCACCTTAAATAAAAGTGAAAGTAGAATGACATGGGAGTACACAATGTTATATAACTGATGTGCTCAAAATCATCTTTAAATATTCACAACAATAGCTAGTAAGTATGTCTTCTACTTGAATCAATAAACTCAGTCAATTTCCAGGGTTTTGTATAGCCTGATGAAGGCATTTGTCAATTTATTTTCCCTGTATGTCTCCGACATTAAAAATGACCTCCTTTTGCTGTTCAGTCACTCCCTCCCTCTGCTGTTCAGTCAAAGCCACTCCCTCCCTCTGCTGTTCAGTCAAAGCCACTCCCTCCCCTCTGCTGTTCAGTCAAAGCCACTCCCTCCCCTCTGCTGTTCAGTCCAAGCCACGCCCATTTGGAAGGAGGAAGTAGAACTACATTTCAACAAGAATCACAGAAAAAATATGGAGATTAATGAGTTTACATGAAACAGTCACCGTTCATTAAATCCTAAACCAGAACATAGTTATGGACTATTATCAAGGAGTTTGAAACAGACACAGCTGAAATTTTCTTCAGTAAACTAGAAGAGCTATAGTTTCTGTACCAATTCAATGCTGCCAAACGTTGTTCAAGATTGCAGCTTTGAAGGCAGCCTTGA
>NW_027004691.1:50000-120000 GCF_036934945.1 Oncorhynchus masou masou
ACACTGCCTGTACCCGGGGTAAGTGGGATTCCCAATCTGGGCTGTAGATCCCCATGTCATCTAAATAAGCTGCGGCGTAGGTTTTAGGACTTTGTCCATGAGCCGTTGAAAGGTGGCTGGGGCCCCGTGTAAGCCGAATGGCATGACGGTGTATTGAAACAAACCGTCAGGTGTTGCAAAGGCTGTCTTTTCTTTGGCCCTGGGGGTCAGAGGAATTTGCCAGTACCCTTTTGTCAGATCAAGGGTCGTAATGTACCAAGCATGACCAATTTTCTCCAGTAGTTCATCGACTCGGGGCATGGGGTAGGCATCAAACTTCGAGATTTCATTTACCTTCCGAAAGTCGTTACAGAACCGCAAAGACCCATCGGGCTTGGAGACCATCACAATTGGGCTAGACCACTCACTATGTGACTCTTCGACCACTCCAGCTGTCAACATTTTCTCAGTCTCAGCTCTAAACGCGGCCCGTCGAGCCTCGGGTACCCGATATGGCCTCATACTCACTTTTCTCCCTGGTAGGGAAACGATATCATAGGCTGTAACCTCAGTTCGGGCCAGGAACCTCTGAAAACACATCTCTGTTTTTCTGGATCAGGGTCTTTACTTCCTGTACTTGCGCTGGGGACAGAGTGGGTGAAATATTTACTTCGGCTGTCTCCTGAATGTGTGTGGGGTATGTGACCATTAGTGTTTCTCTCTCTCCATGCTTTTAACAGGTTTATGTGATAAATCTGTTCCTGAGGCCGTCGACCTGGCTGTCGGATCCGATAATTGACTTCTCCTATTCTCTCCAGTACTTCATATGGTCCTTTCCATGTGGCTAGTAGTTTACACTCTACCGTGGGGATCAGCACTAACACCTTATCTCCCGGTTGAAATTCCCACAGGGTAGCCTGCCGGTTATAAGTGTGCCGCTGGTGTTCTTGTGTTTGTCTCATGTGCTCTCTGACGATGGCCTTGACTGTGGCTATCCTGTCTTGCATTGCCGTGACATGCTCTATGACACTAGTATACGGGGTGGATTGGTGCTCCCAGGTTTCCCGGGCGATGTCTAAGATTCCCCGGGGATGCCTCCCATATACCAGCTCAAAGGGAGAAAACCCCAGCGAGGCTTGAGGAACCTCTCTAATGGCAAACATCAGATACGGCAACATGCAATCCCAGTTTTTCCCATCCTTTTCGATTACCTTCCTGAGCATTGACTTCAGGGTTCGTTTGAATCTCTCAACCAGCCCGTCCGTCTGAGGATGGTAAACCGATGTCCTCAACTGTTTCACCTGCCACAGTTTACAAAGGTCCGCCATAAGGCGGGACATAAAGGGGGTCCCCTGGTCGGTAAGGATCTCCTTTGGAACCCCTACCCTGGTGAACAAGAGCACTAATTCCTTTGCGATATTTTTGGAAGTCATCGTCCGAAGTGGAATGGCTTCTGGGTAGCGAGTGGCATAATCTAGAATGACCAGAATGTATTGGTGCCCTCGGGCGGATTTGGGTAGTGGGCCCACTAAATCCATTGCTATCCTCTCAAATGGCGTTTCGATTATGGGGAGTGGCACTAACAGGCTTCTAAAAGCTGGTCGGGGAGCTGTTAAAACAAGTTGAAGCTAGGGGGGGGGGCGCTATTTCATTATTGGATAAAAAAACGTACCCGTTTTAAGCGCAATATTTTGTCACAAAAAGATGCTTGACTATGCATATAATTGCCAGCTTTGGAAAGAAAACACTCTGACGTTTTCAAAACTGCAAAGATATTATCTGTGGGTGCCCCAGAACTGATCTTATAGGCGAAACCAAGATGCAACTTCAAACAGGAAATGAGCAGGATTTTTGAAGCTCTGTTTTACATTGTCTCCTTATATGGCTGTGAATATGCTGTGAACGAGCTTATGCGCTCTGCCGTTACTCCAAGATGTCTGCAGCATTGTGACGTATTTGTAGGCATATCATTGGAAGATTGGCCATAAGAGACTACATTTGCCAGGGGCCCGTCCGGTGTCCTTTGTCTACGTCGGTGCGTAATTCTCAGTGGCAATAATTTTACCATGCGATACAGACAGAGAATTATCGTTCCTGGAAGTGTGCATCATTGAAGAGATATCTGAAAAACACCTTGAGGAATGGTTCTAAACAACGTTTGCCATGTTTCAGTCGATATTATGGAGTTAATTTGGAAAAAAGTTCGGCGTTTGGATAACTGAATTTTCGTTTTTTTTTTGTAGCCAAACGTGACGCACCAAACGGACCGATTTCTCCTGCACAAAAAATCTTTCAGGAAAAACTAAACATTGCTATCTAACTGAGAGTCTCCTCATTGAAAACATCCGAAGTTCTTCAAAGGTAAATGATTTATTTGAATGTTTTTGCTGGTTTTTGTGAAAATGTTTCCTGCTGATGCTAATGCTAAATGCTACGCTAGCTATCAGTACTGTTACACAAATGCTAGTTTGCTATGCTTGAGAAGCATATTTTGAAAATCTGAGATGACAGTGTTGTTAACAAAAGGCTAAGCTTGAGAGCTAGCATATTAATTTCATTTCATTTGCGATTTTCATGAATAGTTAACGTTGCGTTATGGTATTGAGCTTGAGGCTATGATTACGCTACCGGATCCGGCATGGCTCCATGCAAGAAGTTAACTGGCACTCCGGGCACTCTCCACAATGCCGAGCCACTTCAGCTTGAATTCCTGGCCAGTAAAACCTCCTTACAATCCGGTCTCGGGTTTTATCGATGCCAAGGTGTCCACCCAGAATGTGCCCATGAGCTAGATCCAGTACTGTCCTCCGGTACTGAGTGGGAACCAACAACTGTTCCACCACATCAACCCCTATTATCGAGACTCTGTACACCAAACCCTTTTTCATGATGAAGTGGGGAAAACTATTAGGCATCATCCCACCATTTATGGGAGTACCATCTACGACCTGCACATCTGCTCTGGCTTGCTGCAGGGTTGGATCCTGGTTTTGGGCCGTCCCAAAATTAGTCAAGGACTCGGCCAGGTCTGCTGGTTCTAGATCGTCGTCCTCTGGATTCAGATCGACCCCAGCCCCACTAGTACCGGGATGTTCGCTATCAGCGAGGTTTGCCACTTCATCCTCCTCCTCCCCTACTAGCACCTGTGATGTTGTCCCCTGGGAGACCTCTTTTCTTGGCTTTGGTTGAAGGCCCATGCTTCTTCCTGCTTGGTCAGGGTTGTTGGCTTCTCAAATATGCCAATCTTGTGGCCTAACTTCGCAAAGTTAGGAAAGTCTCTACCCAATATTACATCATATGGCATCTTTGGGACCACGCCGACCTCATAATCCAGCAGACCGTCCTCTGTTTGTATGCTCACTAAGGCCGTGGGGTACAGGCGGGTATCCCCATGAATACATGTAACACTGATATCCTGTCTTGTATCCAGTTTATGAGTCGGCACTAGGCCTGCAACGACCAGGGTTAGCATACTGCCGGAATCCAGCAGTGCTTCAACCTCTTTCCCTTCAACCTTCACTCTGCACATTTGTTTGTTTCTTGATCTTTCAAGTACAGTGGTTACAACAAGACATGCATACCGTATATCATCTTCATTTTCACCAAGGTTACATTGCATTGGCTCTTCTTTAATAGGGCAGTAGGCTGCAATATGTCCTGGTTGATTACAATTGTAACAGATAATAGGGGTTCGGGGGGAGACCCCCTCGACATCCAGTCCCGGTTTCCGTTTTTTCCCTTAGTGTCTCGGCCTGATTCTGATTCTTTCCTCATGGCCCCACGCTGCTCTCTTCCCCCTCTATATGTTGGGAGAGCCTTACCCTGTCCGCTGGTTCGCCCATGCCTGGGGAACGGGAATCTTTCCTCCTGTGCCTGCTCAGCTGTTCTTGCCGTACAATACCGTTCAACCAGGCCCACGAGATGGTCGGCGGAAAGTACCTCGTTCAGGCCAACCCATCGTCTCACTTCTTGGGGTAGACCTCGCTGAAACTGTTGAGTACGATGGTCTCGACAATCTCGGCGGATGACCTGGTCTCTGGTCGCAACCATTTCCGTGCCAGATGAATCAAGTCGAACATCTGTGTTTGTGGGGGTTGTCCCGGTCGGTAGGACCACTGGTGGAAGCGGTGTGCCCTCACGGTATCGGTCACTCCCAGTCTAGTCAGGATCTCTCCCTTTAGTTTATCGTAATTCTGTTCATCTTTCAACTCCAGGTCGAAATACGCTTTTTGAGCGTCCCCTGCCAGGTATGGTGCCAGAAGCCCTGCCCATTCTTCTTTCGGCCACTTCTCCCTCTCTGCCGTCCTTTTGAAGGTGGTAAGATATGCTTCCACATCATCCTGCGCTGTCATTTTTTGAAGAAAATGATTGGCCCTCCTCTGGGTATTTGCAGCTGGTAATTGAGCCCCAACTTGGTCCGCTAGCCCCTTTAGGCCTTCTCTTAACTCCCGGGTGTTTCTCTCTTGCTCTTCTCTGAGCAGCTGGTTGGTGCGGTGCTGGATCTGTAACGTGTCCTGATACATTCGCATTGCATCCTGATGAACTATTTGTTGAGCTCTAGTTGCCTCTTGTTGGGCGGCTGCCGCTTGTAACAGGGCCTGTATGGCTCCCTCCATACTCATTTTCCTGAAAAACTGTCCTAACCAAACAAAGCCAAAACAAAAAAAAACATAACTCCCCTTTGGAGTGCTAACTGAACATTTATTTATTTATTCCTCCTACCTAACCAGTGGTATGCTAGTCCATGCCCGTATCCTCCACCACGTGTGGCAAACCTCTTCAAGGTTAGGAGCGTTTGTCACAAACTACGTGGTAAACTGTCACCAAATCACCCAAGAATGAGAGGTCTTTCGAACAGGACAGTACCTGTGTGTTTGTTTCTCCGTCCTGGTCCACCCAGGCCGTAGGCGAGGTCAAGGATAGCAGGGTTCGGTACACAAATCGGGATCTCGGTAGGTCCAGGTCCAAACGCCAACAGGTAAATCCAAAACAATCCAGCTCATACACTGTAAATCCAGCCAATCTCTATAGTCTCCTTCCAGCACTCACTCTTCCTCTTCCTGGTTTTTCTTGACCCTTTATCTGTGGGTCGGCTCCACCTTCTGAGGGTTCCCCTTGCTTCTTTGACTTGTAGTTTTGGCGGTCGGCCATTTTGTGATCTGTAGTTCTGACAGGGGTGGCCATTTTAGTGATCGGGCAGAGCCCGTTTATTAGTTCTGCTCTCACATATCTGCCACTTATCACTCGACCCCCTTCTTTGCCACAATATATATATATATATGAAGCTAAATGTTATACTAACTAACTGTTATAATGGTCTATAGCAAATGTGCTCTATGTACTCTCCTCTCACATTAATCTCTGTCTTGAACACCATGACACCATTTTCCAAAATGGTATTTTAATATAGAATGACATCATTATGAAGAGGGGATTCATAGGAAGATGCATTCCTATCTACTGTGCATGTTCTAACTGTCCAATCAGAGCTCCTCCCATATAGAGACAGGAAGTGGAGCTGTAGTTCAGAAGTGAATCACAGGGAAATATCTGCTTTTTTCTAGTCTTTGAATTTATTTCTTAACGCCATCACACCAACTCCTCCTAAACCCTGATAATCCTCCTAACAACCCTGATAATCCTCCTAACAACCCTGATAATCCTCCTAACAACCCTGATAATCCTCCTAACAACCCTGATAATCCTCCTAACACCACTCCTCCTCCTGGGCCAACTAACCTTCCTGTCAATCCACCAACTGCTGCTGCTCCTAGGAAACCCATAGCTGTTCCAACTGATTTCCCAGTCTGGATCTCAGTGGCTATAGAAGACCTTACAACCCATCTTAAAATCGGTCCCCAGGCTATGTCTATAAGTGTGTATGATCCAGCTCCCATTGCCTCAGGTAACACCCCTATCAGAGAACCCCTTATGAACTCTGTCACATTCACAGGGTCTTTGCTCCATACACAATTGCCTCCCATGGCCACTGCAACTAAAGCACTGAGCAGATAGAAATGCTTTGGTTTCATACATAAAATGGACAGAATCGCTGCACCGCGCTGTGCTTTTTTCTCTTGAGTTTCTCTCTCCATCTCAATTCAATTCAATTCAAGGGCTTTATTGGCATGGGAAACATGTGTTAACATTGCCAAAGCAAGTGAGGTAGATAATATATAAAGTGAATATATAAAGTGAAATAAACAATAAAAATGAACAGTAAACATTACACATACAGAAGTTTCAAAACAGTAAAGACATTACAAATGTCATATTATATATATACAGTGTTTTAACAATGTACAAATGGTTAAAGGACACAAGATAAAATAAATAAGCATAAATATGGGTTGTATTTACAATGGTGTTTGTTCTTCACTGGTTGCCCTTATCTCGTGGCAACAGGTCACAAATCTTGCTGCTGTGATGGCACACTGTGGAATTTCACCCAGTAGATATGGGAGTTTATCAAAATTGGATTTGTTTTCGAATTCTTTGTGGATCTGTGTAATCTGAGGGAAATACGTCTCTCTAATATGGTCATACATTGGGCAGGAGGTTAGGAAGTGCAGCTCAGTTTCCACCTCATTTTGTGGGCAGTGAGCACATAGCTTGTCTTCTCTTGAGAGCCATGTCTGCCTACGGCGGCCTTTCTCAATAGCAAGGCTATGCTCACTGAGTCTGTACATAGTCAAAGCTTTCCTTAATTTTGGGTCAGTCACAGTGGTCAGGTATTCTGCCGCTGTGTACTCTCTGTGTAGGGTCAAATAGCATTCTAGTTTGCTCTGTTTTTTGGTTAATTCTTTCCAATGTGTCAAGTAATTATCTTTTTGTTTTCTCGTGATTTGGTTGGGTCTAATTGTGCTGCTGTCCTGGGGCTCTGTAGGGTGTGTTTGTGTTTGTGAACAGAGCCCCGGACCAGCTTGCTTAGGGGTCTCTTCTCCAGGTTCATCTCTCTGTAGGTGATGGCTTTGTTATGGAAGGTTTGGGAATCGCTTCCTTTTAGGTGGTTATAGAATTTAATGGCTCTTTTCTGGATTTTGATAATTAGTGGGTATCGGCCTAATTCTGCTTTGCATGCATTATTTGGTGTTCTACGTTGTACACGGAGGATATTTTTGCAGAATTCTGCGTGCAGAGTCTCAATTTGGTGTTTGTCCCATTTTGTGAAGTCTTGGTTGGTGAGCGGACCCCAGACCTCACAACCATAAAGGGCAATGGGCTCTATGACTGATTCAAGTATTTTTAGCCAAATCCTAATTGGTATGTTGAAATTTATGTTCCTTTTGATGGCATAGAATGCCCTTCTTGCCTTGTCTCTCAGATCGTTCACAGCTTTGTGGAAGTTACCTGTGGCGCTGATGTTTATGCCAAGGTATGTATAGTTTTTTGTGTGCTCTAGGGCAATAGATGGAATTTGTGTCTAGATGGAATTTGTATTTGTGGTCCTGGTGACTGGACCTTTTTTGGAACACCATTATTTTGGTCTTACTGAGATTTACTGTCAGGGCCCAGGTCTGACAGAATCTGTGCATAAGATCTAGGTGCTGCTGTAGGCCCTCCTTGGTTGGTGACAGAAGCACCAGATCATCAGCAAACAGCAGACATTTGACTTTGGATTCTAGTAGGGTGAGGCCGGGTGCTGCAGACTTTTCTAGTGCCCGCGCCAATTCATTAATATATATGTTGAAGAGGGTGGGGCTTAAGCTGCATCCCTGTCTCACCCCACGACCCTGTGTGAAGAAATTTGTGTGTTTTTTGCCAATTTTAACCGCACACTTGTTGTTTGTGTACATGGATTTAATAATGTCGTATGTTTTACCCCCAACACCACTTTCCATCAGTTTGTATAGCAGACCCTCGTGCCAAATTGAGTCAAAGGCTTTTTTGAAATCAACAAAGCATGAGAAGACTTTGCCTTTGTTTTGGTTTGTTTGGTTGTCAATTAGGGTGTGCAGTGTGAATACATGGTCTGTTGTACGGTAATTTGGTAAAAAGCCAATTTGACATTTGCTCAGTACATTGTTTTAATTGAGAAAATGTACGAGTCTGCTGTTAATGATAATGCAGAGGATTTTCCCAAGGTTACTGTTGACGCATATTCCGCGGTAGTTATTGGGGTCAAATTTGTCTCCACTTTGTGGATTGGGGTGATCAGTCCTTGGTTCCAAATATTGGGGAAGATGCAAGAGCTAAGGATGATGTTAAAGAGTTTTAGTATAGCCAATTGGAATTTGTTGTCTGTATATTTGATCATTTCATTGAGGATACCATCAACACCACGGGCCTTTTTGGGTTGGAGGGTTTTTATTTTGTCCTGTAACTCATTCATGTCCTCGTGCTCCTAGACCTTAGTGCTGCTGTTGATACCATCGATCACCACATTCTTTTGGAGAGATTGGAAACCCAAATTGGTCTACACGGACAAGTTCTGGCCTGGTTTAGATCTTATCTGTCGGATATCAGTTTGTCTCTGTGAATGGTTTGTCCTCTGACAAATCAACTGTAAATTTCGGTGTTCCTCAAGGTTCCATTTTAGGACCACCATTGTTTTCACTATATATTTTACCTCTTGGGGATGTTATTCGAAAACATAATGTCACTGCTATGCGGATGACACACAGCTGTACATTTCAATGAAACATGGTGAAGCCCCAAAATTGCCCTTGCTAGAAGCATGTGTTTCAGACATAAGGAAGTGGACTGCTGCAAAGTTTCTACTTTTAAACTCGGACAAAACAGAGATGCTTGTTCTAGGTCCCAAGAAACAAAGAGATCTTCTGTTGAATCTGACAATTAATCTTAATGGTTGTACAGTCGTCTCAAATAAAACTGTGAAGGACCTCGGCGTTTCTCTGGACCCTGATCTCTCTTTTGAAGAACATATCAAGACCATTTCAAGGACAGCTTTTTTCCATCTACGTAACATTGCAAAAATCAGAAACTTTCTGTCCAAAAATGATGCAGAAAAATTAATCCATGCTTTTGTCACTTCTAGGTTAGACTACTGCAATGCTCTACTTTCCGGCTGCCCGGATAAAGCACTAAATAAACTTCAGTTGGTGCTAAATACGGCTGCTAGAATCCTGACTAGAACCAAAAAAATTGATCATATTACTCAAGTGCTAGCCTCTCTACACTGGCTTCCTGTCAAAGCAAGGGCTTATTTCAAGGTTTTACTGCTAACCTACAAAGCATTACATGGGCTTGCTCCTACCTATCTCTCTGATTTGGTCCTGCCGTACATACCTACACGTACGCTACGGTCACAAGACGCAGGCCTCCTAATTGTCCCTAGAATTTCTAAGCAAACAGCTGGAGGCAGGGCTTTCTCCTACAGAACTCCATTTTTATTGAACGGTCTGCCTACCCATGTCAGAGACGCAAACTCGGTCTCAACCTTTAAGTCTTTACTGAAGACTCATCTCTTCAGTGGGTCATATGGAGCAACGAACCGCCCTTGCTGTCTCTGCCTGGCCGGTTCCCCTCTTTCCACTGGGATTCTCTGCCTCTAACCCTATTACAGGGGCTGAGTCACTGGCTTACTGGGGCTCTCTCATGCCATCTGGAAGGGGTGCGTCACCTGAGTGGGTTGATTCACTGATGTGGTCATCCTGTCTGGGTTGGCGCCCCCCCTTGGGTTGTGCCATGGCACAAGATCTTTGTGGGCTATACTCAGCCCTGTCTCAGGATGGTAAGTTGGTGGTTGAAGATATCCCTCTAGTGGTGTGGGGGCTGTGCTTTGGCAAAGTGGGTGGGGTTATATCCTTCCTGTTTGGCCCTGCCCGGGGGTGTCCTCGGATGGGGCCACAGTGTCTCCTGACCCCTCTTGTCTCAGCCTCCAGTATTTATGCTGCAGTAGTTTATGTGTCGGGGGGCTAGGGTCAGTTTGTTATATCTGGAGTACTTCTCCTGTCCTATTCGGTGTCCTGTGTGAATCTAAGTGTGCGTTCTCTAATTCTCTCCTTCTCTCTTTCTTTCTCTCTCTCGGTGGACCTGAGCCCTAGGACCATGCCCCAGGACTACCTGACATGCTGACTCCTTGCTGTCCCCAGTCCACCTGGCCGTGCCGCTGCTCCAGTTTCAACTATTCTGCCTTCTTATTATTCGAACATGCTGGTCTTTTATGAACATTTGAACATCTTGGCCATGTTCTGTTATAATCTCCATCCGGCACAGCCAGAAGAGGACTGGCCACCCCACATAGCCTGGTTCCTCTCTAGGTTTCTTCCTAGGTTTTGGCCTTTCTAGGGAGTTTTTCCTAGCCACCGTGCTTCTACACCTGCATTGCTTGCTGTTTAGGGTTTTAGGCTGGGTTTCTGTACAGCACTTTGAGATATCAGCTGACGTACGAAGGGCTATATAAATACATTTTATTTTATTTTATTTTATTTGATTCAATGTAATTGGAGAATCCAGTGGGTTCTGGAAGTCTTTAATAGTTGATTTTAAGATCTGTATTTGATCATGTATATGTTTTTGCTCTTTATTCTTTGTTATAGAGCCAAAAAGATTGGAGAAGTGGATTACCCATACATCTCCATTTTGGATAGATAATTCTTCGTGTTGTTGTTTGTTTAGTGTTTTCCAATTTTCACAGAAGTGGTTAGAGTCTATGGATTCTTCAATTACATTGAGCTGATTTCTGACATGCTGTTCCTTCTTTTTCCGTAGTGTATTTCTGTATTGTTTTAGTGATTCACCATAGTGAAGGCGTAGACTCAGATTTTCCGGGTCTCTATGTTTTTGGTTGGACAGGTTTCTCAATTTCTTTCTTAGATTTTTGCATTCTTCATCAAACCATTTGTCATTGCTATTAATTTTCTTCGGTTTTCTATTTGAGATTTTTAGATTTGATAGGGAAGCTGAGAGGTCCAATATACTGTTAAGATTTTCTACTGCCAAGTTTACACCTTCACTATTACAGTGGAACGTTTTACCCAGGAAATTGTCTAAAAGGGATTGAATTTGTTGTTGCCTAATTGTTTTTTGGTAGGTTTCCAAACTGCATTCCTTCCATCTATAGCATTTCTTAATGTTACTCAGTTCCTTTGGCTTTGATGCCTCATGATTGAGTATTGCTCTGTTTAGGTAGACTGTGATTTTGCTGTGGTCTGATAGGGGTGACAGTGGGCTGACTGTGAACGCTCTGAGAGACTCTGGGTTGAGGTCAGTGATAAAGTAGTCTACAGTACTACTGCCAAGAGATGAGCTATAGGTGTACCTAACATAGGAGTCCCCTCGATGCCTACCATTGACTATGTACATACCCAGCGTGCGACAGAGCTGCAGGAGTTGTGACCCGTTTTTGTTGGTTATGTTGTCATAGTTGTGCCTAGGGGGGCATACGGGGGAGGGAATGCTGTCACCTCCAGGCAGGTGTTTGTCCCCCTGTGTGCTGAGGGTGTCAGGTTCTTGTCCGGTTCTGGCATTTAGGTCGCCACAGACTAGTACATGTCCCTGGGCCTGGAAATGATTGATTTCCCCCTCCAGGATGGAGAAGCTGTCTTCATTAAAATATGGGTATTCTAGTGGGGGGATATAGGTAGCACACAGGAGGATATTTTTCTCTGTTAGGATAATTTCCTTTTGAATTTCTAGCCAAATGTAGAATGTTCCTGTTTTGATTAATTTAATGGAGTGAGTTAGGTCTGCTCTATACCAAATTAGCATACCCCCTGAGTCCCTTCCCTGTTCCACACCTGGTAGTTTGGTGGATGGGACTACCAGCTCTCTGTAACCTAGAGGGCATCCAGTGGGTCTGTCTCCTCTATACCAGGTTTCTTGCAGGATGACAATGTCTGTATTACCGATTTCTTTGGTGAAGTCCGGGTTTCTGCTCTTCAGGCCAAAGGCAGATGACCTCAGGCCTTGGATATTCCAGGATGAAACAGTAAAGGCTTTTGTTCCATAAAGTGTCCAATGTTGTTATTCGTGGTTTGGCCTCAGGCCAGTAAGTGTGAGCAGAGCCTGCTGAGCATCTGGTACATGCCATTGGCTTGGGCGAGTGTGAGAGTGGGGGTTGGGACTGTTTGCCCGCTCACTACCTGGGCGTATGTGTGGCTTCCATGTTGAGGCCCTCTTAGCTGGGGTGGGGTGCATGGGGTGGGCAGGAGTGGCATAGGTCTGATCTGAGGGGGCCTAAATGGGGTGTGGGCATGGTTGACGTGGGGGTGTTGATTGGTTGGGGTAGGGGTGTGGATGTGTCTGGGTGTGCGGTGGTCTGGATGTAATTCCTCTTGGCGTGGGTCCTCTATGTGTAGGTCCAGGGGGGGGGGGGTCCTGCAGGTCTGGGAGCGCTGGTCTGGGTGGGGTGTCTATTGATCGATCTGTTGCTCCTGTGTGAAGTGTTGGGGATACGTTTGAGAGCGATGTCCTTTAGAGTTCGGGCAAAGATGGGCACTGCTGCCTTGTAGAGGTGGACCTGGTCATAGAGGCTGTTCAAGTCCAGGGTGGAGTAGTGGGCCAGGAAAACGTTTGGTTTTGAGGCACAGCCACAGGAAATACTTGCGTTTACCCGTTGTATTGTGGCAGGGTGGAAGTCTTTTCGTGGTAGCAGGGTGGAGATAACCACTTGTGCGTTGGGGAAAGTAGAAGAAGCCTTTTCAATCACTCCCTTCAGTGCTGTGGCCACTCTTTCCTGCTGTGCCCTCAGGTCGTTTGTGCCTGTGTGTATTATTATGTGGCTGGGTGAGCCTAGTTTGGCCTCAGACAGAAGGTCTAGGGCGCTCTGGGTGTTTGGACACCAGAGTTTAGACACACTTTGTTTGGGAAAAAGTTTTTTTTTCTTCTATATATTTCCCATTTGAGTCCATAAGTAGTACAATCTGTGTCTTGTGTTTTTCCTCAGTGGGTATGGGGGGGTTGTCAGAAGGGCTATCAGGGTGGCTGACAGGGGGGGTGCTCAGAGGGGGTGAGAGCCGCTGGGCTTGGGGTTCTTCATTTGTCTGTTCTGCTGTGATGTCGACTCTATGGTCAGGGTCTGGTGTGGACTGTTCTGCTGTGGTGTCGAGACTTTTGTTGGGTGCTGAGGTGGGCTGTTCTGCTGGCTTCTCTGTGGGGGTGGCCACCTCTCTAGTGGGTTGTTCTCTGTCACATGCCGTCCCCCTCAACCTCTGCTCCATCCCCCTCACCCTTTCCTCCATACCCCTCAACCTCTCCTCCACCAGCAGTCTGATACTCTCCTCTAGTGCTCTGTTCTGCTCCTCTTCCTCCTGTTGTATTTGTCTCACCACTGTCCAAAGTGCAGATATGTCTCTGTCCACCTCCAGCTCTCCTGGTCTGGTTAAGGGGCTGTTGTTGTGCTGGGCTGTTGTCTGGGTCTGTGCTGACTGAAGTGTAATCACCTGCTGTTCCAGCTCCACCTGCCTTATCTCCAGCTGGGTGAATATGTCCTTCATTTCAATGAGGGAGTGGTAATCTGTGCTGGGAGGTTGACTCTCCGCTGGGGGTTGCTCGTCTGTGGGGTTACATAGTGAAGAGGTCTGGTCTGACCCGCTCGGTGTGGGGGTATCTTTATCAAGGGAGAGCTTCTCCTGCTGGGCTAATTCTTTGATTAGGTGAAAGTCCAGCTGAAACTGTTTGGGGTTACTCTGCTGTACCATCACTGTTCCGGACTTATAGATATTAATATTACTTGACTCAGAGTCCTCGTTATCAAGTATTCTGAGTTTCCACCCCTCGTTAACCCCCCTTCTCTTAACAAAGGGGTAGTGTGCTAATATAGCACTGTGCCATGCCAGGGGATGGTTTGTGTGGAAGATAAGGTTGCTGATGTTCCCATTTTTGTAATAGTCAGCAAAAAGTGTCTCTTGATTTTCCATAAGGAGCTTCATTTCGTAATCTTTTCTTGACTTATCATTCTTTACATGCAAAGGGTACTGTATTTTAATTACCTCTGAACAGCGTGAGGGAGCCTCTAAGGCCTCTCCATTTGGTTGGGGTAGACTGTGTGACTCTCCTGCCATTGTTGGGCTAATGGGCTTTGACACCTCTCACTTGACACGTCAGTGCTAGTTGAAGCTGTATCAAGCTTGGCAGAATTATGTTAGAATTCAGTCCTTATAAAGTAATGTTGTGTATTTTTCTTCTTGGCTTTTGGCTTTTAAAATATAGTTTCGGACTAAGCATTACTCACTCAGTTCCAGGTTGGATGGGGTTTTCAGGTTTCTGTTGTTTTCTAGAGAATTTGCTGTATAGAGAAATAAATCTTGGTAGTTGTGAACCTTCCAGGTGATTCCGTAATTCCGTCCAAAATCAGGTTGTAGGTTTTAAGTTTTGATTTGAAGTGGGGGTTATGTTGTAGAGGGTAGAATCCAGTATGTGTTCCTGACAAAAAATCCAGGTTTATCTAACTCCTAATCTATCTTTTTTAAAGAAAATGCTGAAAAATGCAGGAGCTCATCTGATCGTGACCTCTCTCTCTCTCTCTCTGTCTCTCTCCCTACTCTATCCTCCGTCTCTCACCCTACTCTATCCTCCGTCTCTCTCCTTACTCTCGCCTCCATCTCTCTCCCTACTCTATCCTCCGTCTCTCTCCCTACTCTATCCTCTGTCTCTCTCCCTACTCTATCCTCTGTCTCTCTCCTTACTCTATCCTCTGTCTCTCTCCCTACTCTATCCTCCGTCTCTCTCCCTACTCTATCCTCCGTCTCTCTCCCTACTCTCTCCTCTATCTCTCTCCCTACTCTATCCTCCGTCTCTCTCCCTACTCTATCCTCCGTCTCTCTCCCTACTCTATCCTCCGTCTCTCTCCCTACTCTCTCCTCTATCTCTCTCTGTATTCTCTTCTCCATCTCTCTCCTCTATCTCTCTCCCTACTCTCTCCTCTATCTCTCTCCCTACTCTCTCCTCTATCTCTCTCCCTACTCTATCCTCCGTCTCTCTCCCTACTCTATCCTCCGTCTCTCTCTCCCTACTCTCTCCTCTATCTCTCTCCCTACTCTATCCTCCGTTTCTCTCTCTACTCTATCCTCCGTCTCTCTCCCTACTCTCTCCTCTATCTCTCTCCCTACTCTATCCTCCGTCTCTCTCCCTACTCTATTCTCCGTCTCTCTCCCTACTCTCTCCTCTATCTCTCTCCCTACTCTATCCTCCGTCTCTCTCCCTACTCTCTCCTCTATCTCTCTCCCTACTCTATCATCCATCTCTCTCCCTACTCTATCCTCCGTCTCTCTCCCTACTCTCTCCTCTATCTCTCTCCCTACTCTATCCTCCGTCTCTCTCCCTACTCTATCCTCCGTCTCTCTCCCTACTCTATCCTCCGTCTCTCTCCCTACTCTCTCCTCTATCTCTCTCTGTATTCTCTTCTCCATCTCTCTCCCTACTCTCTCCTCTGTCACTCTCCCTACTCTCTCCTCTATCTCTCTCCCTACTCTCTCCTCCGTCTCTCTCCCTACTCTATCCTCCCTCTCTCTCACTACTCTCTCCTCTATCTCTCTCTGTATTCTCTTCTCCATCTCTCTCCTCTATCTCTCTCCCTACTCTCTCCTTTATCTCGCTCCCTACTCTCTCCTCTATCTCTCTCCCTACTCTATCCTCCGTCTCTCTCCCTACTCTCTCCTCTATCTCTCTCCCTACTCTATCATCCATCTCTCTCCCTACTCTATCCTCCGTCTCTCTCCCTACTCTCTCCTCTATCTCTCTCCCTACTCTATCCTCCGTCTCTCTCACTACTCTATCCTCCGTCTCTCTCCCTACTCTATCCTCCGTCTCTCTCCCTACTCTATCCTCTGTCTCTCTCCCTACTCTCTCCTCTATCTCTCTCTGTATTCTCTTCTCCATCTCTCTCCTCTATCTCTCTCCCTACTCTCTCCTCTATCTCTCTCCCTACTCTCTCCTCTATCTCTCTCCCTACTCTATCCTCCGTCTCTCTCCCTACTCTCTCCTCTATCTCTTCTCCATCTCTCTCCGTTCTCTCTCCTCTGTCTCTCTTCTCACCTTCTCTAACCATCTCTGGTGTTCTTCTCTTTTCCTCTCTTCCACCCTGCGACTCTCCTCTTTCAGAGAACCTTGCAACAATTAATAAAATCATGCTGCGAGAGGTGCCGGAACAAACAAAGTTAATTCTAAGAGGTGCAGGACCCTGTTCTGGCAGGATCCGGCTCAAATTAAGCAGTTTGCACGCTTCCAACTCAATCATCAAATTGAACACAACATTAGATTACCTGATTACCAACAATGATGAGACAGCCTACAGGGAGGAGGTGAGGGCCCTGGCAGAGTGGTGCCAGGAAAATAACCTCTCTCTCAATGTCAACAAAATGAAGGAGCTGATTGTGGACTCCAGGAAACAGCAGAGGGAGCACACCCCTATCCTCACCGACGGGACTGCAGTGGAGAAGGTGGAAAGCTTCAAGTTCCACGGAGTACACATCACTGAAAATCTGAAATGGTCCTCCCACATAGACGTTGTGGTGAAGAAGGCGCAACAGCGCCTCTTCAACCTCAGGATGCTGAAGAAATTTGGCTTGGCCCGTAAGACCATCACAAACTTTTACAGATGCACAATTAAAAGCATCCTGTTGAGCTGTATCTCCGCCTGGTACGACAACTGAAACCGCAGGGCTCTCCAGAGGGTGGTGCGGTCTGGGAGCACACTGCTTTCCCTCCAGGACACCTATAGCACCCGATGTCAAAGGAAGGCCAAAAAGATCATGAAGGACATCAACCACCCCAGCCACGGCCTGTTCACCCTTCTATCATCCAGAAGGAGAGGTCAGTATAGGTGCATCAAAGCTGGGACCGAGAGACTGAAAAACAGCTTCTATCTGAAGGACATCAGACTGTTAAATAGCCATCACTAGCCGGCTACCACCCGGTTACTCAACGCTGCTGTAACGGCGTTCTTGTTTAGTTGAAGGAGAGTCAGACCGAAATGCAGCGTGCGAACGAACTAACACGAATAAATGAATAAATACAAAAAAAACAACAAACAGAACGAAACCTAATACAGCCTGACTGGTGCAACCTACACAGAGACAGGGACAATCACCCACGAAATGCAAAGCGAAATACAGGCTACCTAAATACGGTTCCCAATCAGCGACAACGAGAAGCACCTGACTCTGATTGAGAACCGCCTCAGGCAGCCAACCTATATAACACACACACACCCCTAATCAACTACAATCCCAAACACTACAAACCCCAATACGAAAAACAATACATAACCCCATGTCACACCCTGGTCTGACTAACTAATAAACTAAAACACACAATACTAAGACCAAGGCGTGACAGAACCCCCCCTAAGGTGCGGACTCCCGAACGCACCTCAAAACCATAGGGAGGGTCCGGGTGGGCGTCTGTCCATGGTGGCGGTTCCGGCTCCGGACGTGGACCCCACTTCATACATGTCAATGTTCCTCCCCTTCGCGTCCATGGATAATCCACCCTAACCGCCGACCATGGCCGAATAGTCCTCACCCAGAACCCTACATAATAGAAGAGCAGCTCGTGACTGAGGGGCAGCTCGGGACTGAGGCAGCTCGGGACTGAGGGACAGCTCGGAACAGAGGGGCAGCTCGGAACAGAGGGGCAGCTCGGGACAAAGGGGCAGCTCGGGACAGAGGGGCAGCTCGGGACAGAGGGGCAGCTCGGGACAGAGGGGCAGCTCAGCACTGAGAAATAGCCCAGTACTGAGAAAAAGCCCAGTACTGAGAAAAAGCCCAGCCAGGAAGTAGAATCCGGCAGATCCAGGCTGACTGGCGGATCCTGGCTGACTGGCGGATCCTGGCCGACTGGCGGATCTGGCAGATCCTGGCTGACTGGCGGATCCTGGCTGACTGGCGGATCCTGGCCGACTGGCGGATCCTGGCTGACTAGCAGATCTGGAAGAGTCTGGTTGACTGGCAGATCTGGAAGAGTCTGGTTGATTGGCAGATCTGGAAGAGTCTGGTTGACTGGCAGATCTGGAAGAGTCTGGCTGACTGGAATGGTCTGGCTGACTGGCAGATCTGGAAGAGTCTGGCTGACTGGCAGATCTGGCTGCTTCATGCTGACTGACGGCTCAGGCTGCTCCATGCAGATTGACAGCTCTGGCGGCTTCCTGCAGATTGGCAGCTCCATGCAGACTGGCAACTCCATGCAGACTAGCAGATCTGGAAGAGTCTGGTTGACTGGCAGATCTGGAAGAGTCTGGTTGACTGGCAGATCTGGAAGAGTCTGGTTGACTGGCAGATCTGGAGGAGTCTGGTTGACTGGCAGATCTGGAGGAGTCTGGTTGATTGGCAGATCTGGAAGAGTCTGGTTGACTGGCAGATCTGGAAGAGTCTGGCTGACTGGAATGGTCTGGCTGACTGGCAGATCTGGAAGAGTCTGGCTGACTGGCAGATCTGGCTGCTTCATGCTGACTGACGGCTCAGGCTGCTCCATGCAGATTGACAGCTCTGGCGGCTTCCTGCAGATTGGCAGCTCCATGCAGACTGGCAACTCCATGCAGACTAGCAGATCTGGAAGAGTCTGGTTGACTGGCAGATCTGGAGGAGTCTGGCTGACTGGAATGGTCTGGCTGACTGGCAGATCTGGAAGAGTCTGGTTGACTGGCAGATCTGGCTGCTTCATGCTGACTGACGGCTCAGGCTGTTTCATGCAGATTGACAGCTCTGGCGGCTTCTTGCAGATTGGCAGCTCCATGCAGACTGGCAACTCCATGCAGACTAGCAGCTCAGGCTGCTGTATACAGACAGGAGGCTCCGGCAGTGCTGTAGAGGAGGAAGGCTCTAGAACCGCTGAACAGACGGGAGACTCCGACAGCGCAGGAGAGGGAGAAAGCGCTGGCTGCGCTGAACAGGCGAGGCGCACTGTAGGCCTGATGCGTGGTGCTGGCACTGGTGGTATTTGGCCGAGGACACGCACAGGAAGCCTAGTGCGGGGAGCTGCTACTGGAGGGCTGGGGTGTGGAGGTGGTTCTGAATAGACCGGACCGTGCAGCACCGAGCCTGCCCAACCTTACCTGGTTGAATACTCTCGGTTGCCCTGCCAGTGCTGTGAGGAGAAATAGCCCGCACAGGGCTATGTAGGCGAACCGGAGAAACAGAGCGCAAGGCTGGTGCCATGAAAACCGGCCCAAGGAGACGCACTGGAGAACGGATGCGTAGAGCCGGCTTCATAGCATTTGGCTCGACGCTCAAACTAGCCCGGCCGATACGCGGAGCTGAAATATACCGCACCGGGCTATGCACCCGCACTGGGGACACTGTGCGCACCACTGCATAACACGGTGCCTGTCCGGTCTCTCTAGCCCTCCGGTATGCACAGGGAGATTGCGCAGGTCTCCTACCTGACGCAGCCATACTCCCTGATAGCCCCCAAATTTTGGGGGCTGCTTTTCGGGCTTCCTTGCCAACCGTGTTCCCTCGTAACGTCGGCTCCTATCTCCGGCTGCCTCTGCTCTCCTTAGTGCCTCCACCTGTTGCCATGGGAGGCGATTTCTTCCAGCCAATATCTCCTCCCAAGTATAGCAACCTTTACCATTCAGCACGTCTTCCCATGTCCATTCTTCGAATAATTCCTCCTCCCTTTGCTGCTCCAGCTGTCGCTGCCTGTTAACACGCTGCTCCTGATTACGCTGCTCCTGCCTGTTGACACGCTGCTCGGTCCGAGAGTGGTGGGTGATTCTGTAACGGCGTTCTTGTTTAGTTGAAGGAGAGTCGGACCGAAATGCAGCGTGTAAGTTACTCATGTTTATTTAAAGAAGACAAAACGAACGAACTAACACGAATAACTGAATAAATACAAAAAAAACAACAAACAGAACGAAACCTAATACAGCCTGACTGGTGCAACCTACACAGAGACAGGGACAATCACCCACGAAATGCAAAGCGAAATACAGGCTACCTAAATACGGTTCCCAATCAGCGACAACGAGAAGCACCTGACTCTGATTGAGAACCGCCTCAGGCAGCCAACCTATATAACACACACACACCCCTAATCAACTACAATCCCAAACACTACAAACCCCAATACGAAAAAACAATACATAACCCCATGTCACACCCTGGTCTGACTAACTAATAAACTAAAACACACAATACTAAGACCAAGGCGTGACAGCTGCATCTTAGAAGCTGCTGCCCTATATACATAGACAAGGAATCACTGGCCATTTTAATAATGCAGCTATTAAAATGGCTTCCGCTCACTATTTGGCAAAATTCCTAACCGTATATAAATATTAGGACGAGCAATTGGTCACATTAATAATGTTTACATACTGCTTTACTCATTTCATATGTATATACTGTATTCTATTTTACTGTATACATTCTGACATTGCTCATCCTAATATTAATATACGGTTAGGAATTTTGCCAAATAATGAGCGGAAGCTTATTCGGTAATTTCAGTAAACAATTATTAACTGCAACATTTTCTGAATAGTCTATACTTGTCACGCTGTTTTTCCAAAGATGGCTTTAACCTCAAAAATATGCCACGACAAGAGTAGTCTAGCCTATATTCCTATTTATGTATTTTATTTAACCTTTATTTAACAAGTTCTCATTTTCAACTGAGACCTGGCCAAGATAAAGCAAAGCAAAGCAGTGCAACAAAAACAACAACACAGAGTTACACATAAACAAACGTACAGTCAATAACACAATAGAAAAAGCTATGTACAGAGTGTGCAAATGTAGAAGAGTAGGGAGGTAAGGCAATAAATTGGTCATAAAGGTGCAATAATTTACAATTTAACACTAACACTGGAGTGATAGATGTGCAGATGATGATGTGCAAGTAGAGATACTGGGGTGCAAAAGAACTAGAAGATAAATAACAATTTGGGGATGAGGTGTTCTGTTTTACAGATTGGCTATGTACAGGTGCAGTGATCGGTAAGCTGCTCTGACAGCTGATGCTTAAAGTTAGAGAGGGAGATATAAGTCTCCAGCTTCAGTGATTTTTGCAATTTGTTCCAGTCATTGGCAACAGAGAACTGGAAGGAAAGGCAGCCAAAGGAAGTGTTGGCTTTGGGGATGACCAGTGAAATATACTTGTTGGACCGCAAACTATGGGTAGGTGCTGCTATGGTGACCAGTGCGCTGAGATAAGGCGGGGCTTTACCTAGCAAAGACTTATAGATGACCTGGAGCCAGTGGGTTTCGAGACAAATATGTAGTGAGGGCCAGCCAACGAGAGCATACAGGTTGAGTTGGTGGGTAGTATATGGGGCTTTGGTGACAAAACGGATGGCACTGTGACAGACTACATCCAGTTTGCTGAGTAGAGTGTTGGAGGCTATTTTGTAAATGACATCACCGAAGTCATGGATCGGTAGAATAGTCAGTTTTACGAGGGTATGTTTGGCAGCATGAGTGAAGGAGGCTTTGTTGCGAAATAGGAAGCCGATTCTAGATTTAATTTTGGATTGGAGATGCTTAATGTGAGTTGAAGGAGAGTTTACAGTCTAACCAGACACCTAGGTATTTGTAGTTGTCCACATATTCTATGTCAGAACCATCCAGAGTAGTGATGCTAGCCGGGCGGGCGGGTGCGGGCAGAAATTGGTTGAAGTGCATGCACTTAGTTTTACTAGCAATTAAAAGCAGTTGGAGGCCACGGAAGGAGAGTTGTATGGCATTGAAGCTCGTTTGAAGGTTTGATAACACAGTGTCCAAAGAAGGGCCAGATGTATACAGAATGGTGTCGTCTGCGTAGAGGTGGATCAGAGAATCACCAACAGCAAGAGCGACATCATTGATATATACAGAGAAAAGAGTTGGCCTGAGAATTCAACCTTGTGGCACCCCATTGAGACTGCCAGAGGTCCGGACAACAGGCCCTCTGATTTGACACACTGAACTCTATCTGAGAGGTAGTTGGTGAACCAGGCGAGGTAGTCATTTGAGAAACCAAGGCTATTGAGTCTGCCGATAAGAATGCGATAATTGACAGAGTCGAAAGCCTTGGCCTGGTCGATGAAGACGGCTGCACAGTACTGTCTTTTATCGATGGTGGTTATGATATCGTTTTGGACCTTGAGAGTGGCTGAGGTGCACCCATGACCAGCTCGGAAACCAGATTGCATAGTGGAGAAGGTACGGTGGGATCCGAAATGGTCGGTGATCTGTTTGTTAACTTGGCTTTCGAAGATTTTGGCATGGCAGGATGGATATAGGTCTATAACAGTTTGGGTCTAGAGTGTCTCCCCCTTTGAAGGGGGTATTACCATGGCAGCTTTCCAATCTTTGGGGATCTCAGATGATACGAAAGAGAGGTTGACCAGGCTAGTAATAGGGGTTGCAACAATCTCGACTGATAATTTTAGAAAGAGAGGGTCCAGATTGTCTAGCCCAGCTGATTTGTAGGGATCCAGATTTTGCAACTCTTTCAGAACATCAGCTGTCTGGATTTGGGTGAGGTAGAAGCAGGGGGAGGGGTACAGGGGGTGCAGAGCTGTTGGCCAGGTAGGGTTAGCCAGGTGGAAAGCACAAACTTTACAGTGTCCCATATTTTGGGGGAATTATTGCTACAGGATGCACATTTCTGTTTGAAAAAGCTAGCCTTAGCTTTCCTTACTGACTGTATATATTGGTTCCAGACTTCACTGAAATTTTGCAAATCGCAGGGGCTATTCGATGCTAATGCAGAACGCCACAGGATGTTTTTGTGCTGGTCAAGGGCAATCAAGTCTGGGGTGAACCAAGGGCTAAATCTGTTCTTAGTTCTACATTTTTTGAATGTGGCATGCTTATTTAAGATGGTGAGGAAAGCACTTTTAAAGAACAACCAGGCATCCTCTACTGACGGGATGAGGTCAATATCCTTCAAGGATACCCGGGCCAGGTAGATTATAAAGGCCTGCTCGCTGAAGTGTTTTAGGGAGCGTTTGACAGTGATGAGGGTGGTCGTTTGACCGCGGACCTATTACGGATGCAGGCAATGAGGCAGTGATCACTGCGATCCTGGTTGAAGACAGCAGAGGTGTTGGTCAGGATGATATCTAAGAGGGTGCCCATGGTTTCAGATTTAGGGTTGTACCTGGTAGGTTCCTTGATAATTTGTGTGAGATTGAGGGCAACTAGCTTAGATTGTAGAAACGGCCGGGGTGTTAAGCATATCCCAGTTTAGGTCACCAGTACAAAATCTGAAGATAGATGGGGGGAAATCAGTTCAGATATGGTGTCCAGGGCACAGCTGGGGGCTGAGGGGGATCTATAACAAGCGGCAATGGTGAGAGACTTGTTTTTGGAAAGGTGGATTTTTCATTTTTAAAGTAGAAGCTCGAATTGTTTGGGCACAGACCTGGATAGTATGACAGAACTCTGCAGGCTATCTCTGCAGTAGATTGCAACTACGCCCCCTTTAGCAGTTCTATTTTGTTGGAAAATGTTTTAATTGTGGATGTAAATTTCAGGGTTTGTGGTGGCCTTCCTAAACCAGGACTCAGACACGGCAAGGACATCAGGGTTGGTGGAGTTTGCTAAAGCAGTGAATAAAACAAACTTAGGGAGGAGGCTTCTAATGTTAGCATGCATGAAACCAAGGCTTTTATGGTTACAGAAGTCAACAAATAAGAGTGCCTGGGGAATGGGAGTGGTGCTGGTGGTTAACCTCTACATCATCAGAGGAACAGAGGAGGAGTAGGATAAGGGTATGGCTAAAGGCTATAAGAACTGGTTGTCTAGTGCGTTCGGAACAGAGAGTAAAAGGAGCAGATTTCTAGGTGTGGAAGAATAGATTCAAGGCATAATGTACAGACAAGGGTATGGAGAAGAGTACAGTGGAGGTAAACCTAGGCATTGAGTGACAATGAGAGGTTTTGTCTCTAGGGGGTGGAACAAAAGGTCTATCTAAGGCATATTGGGCAGGGCTGGGGGCTCTACAGTGATATAAGACAATAATCACTAACCAAAACAGCAATAGACAAGGCATATTGACATTACCGGCACCGACAGAGATGGCCGCCTCACTTCGCTTTCCTATGAAACTATGCAGTATTTTGATTTTTTATGTGTTATTTCTTCCATTGTTACCCCAGGAAATATTTAGTTGTATTATGTACAGTCGGGAGGAACTATTGGATATAAGAGCAACGTCAACTTACCAACATTACAACCAGGAATATGACTTTCCCGAAGCGGATCCTCTGTTTTGCCCACCACCCAGGACAATGGACCGGATCCCAGCCAGCGACCCAAAACAACGACGCCGTAGAAGGAGCAGAAGAAGCGGTCTTCTGGTCAGGCTCCGTAGACAGGCACATCGCGCACCGCTCCCGAGCATAATACTCGCCAATGTCCGGTCTCTTAACAACAAGGTAGATGAAATCCGAGGGGTAGCTTCCAGAGAGACATCAGAGACTGTAACGTTCTTTGCTTCACGGAAACGTGACTCACTCGAGACACGCTATCAGAGTCGGTACAACCAGCTGGTTGCTTCACGCATCGCGCCGACAGAAACAAGCATCTCTCTGGTAAGAAGAAGGGTGTGGGTGTATACCTTATGATTAACGAGACGTGGTGTGATCATAACAACATACAGGAACTCAAGTCCTTCTGTTCAACTGACTTAGAATCCCTCACAATCAAATGCCGACCGCATTATCTACCAAGAGAATTCTCTTTGATTTTAATCACAGCCGTATATACCCACCCCCAAGCAGACACATCGATGGCCCTGAACGAACTTCATTTGACTCTATGTAAACTGGACACCACATATCCTGAGGCAGCATTCATTGTAGCTGGGGATTTTAATGAGGCTAATCTGAAAACAAGGCTCCCTAAATTCTATCAGCATATAGTTTGTGCTACCCGGGCTGGAAAAACCCGAGATCATAGTTATTCTAACTTCCGCGACGCATATAAGGCGCTCCCCCGCTCTCCTTTTGGAAAATCTGACCAAGACTCCATTTTGTTGCTTCCAGCATATAGACAGAAACTAAAACAGAAAGCTCCCGCGCTCAGGTCTGTCCAACGCTGGTCCAACCAATCGGATTCCGCATTGCATCAAACAACAACATTGATGAATATGCTGATTTGGTGAGCGAGTTTATTATCAAGTGCATCGGCGATGTCGTACCCACAGCAACTATTAAAACCTTCCCAAACCAGAAACCGTGGATTGATGGCAGCATTCGCCCAAAACTGAAAGCGCGAACCACTGCTTTTAATCAGGGCAAGGTGAACGGAAACATGTCCGAATACAAACACTGTAGCTATTCCCTATTCCCTTCTAAGGCAATAAAAGAAGCTAAGCATCAGTATAGAGACAAAGTAGAGTCACAATGGCTCAGACACGAGAGGTATGTGGCAGGGTCTACAATCAATCACGGACTATAAAAGGAAAACTAGCCCCGTCGCGGACCAGGATGTCTTGCTCCCAGACAGACTAAACAACTTCTTTGCTCGCTTTGAGGACAATACAGTTCCAACAACACGGCCCGATACCAAAACCTGTGGGCTCTCCTTCACTGCAGCCAACGTGAGTAAAACATTTAAACGTGTCAACCCTCGCAAGGCTGCAGGCCCAGACGGCATCTCCAGCCACGTCCTCAGAGCATGCGCAGACCAGCTGGCTGGTGTGTTTACGGACATATTCAATCCATCCTTATCCCAGTCTGCTGTTCCCACATGCTTCAAGAGGGCCACCATTGTTCCTGTTCCCAAGAAAGCTGAGCTAACTGAGCTAAATGACTACCGCCCCGTAGCACTCACTTCCATCATCATGAAGTGCTTTGAGAGACTAGTCAAGGACCATGACACCTCCACCTTACCTGACACCTAGACCCACTCCAATTTGCTTACCGTCCCAATAGGTCCACAGACGACGCAATCGCAATCACACTGCACACTGCCCTAACCCATCTGGACAAGAGGAATACCTATGTGAGAATGCTGTTCATCGACTACAGCACAGCATTTAACACCATAGTACCCTCCAAACTCATCATCAAGCTCGAGACCCTGGGTCTCGACCCCGCCCTGTGCAACTGGGTCCTGGACTTCCTGACAGGCCGCCCACAGGTGGTGAGGGTAGGTAGAAACATCTCCACTCCGCTGATCCTCAACACTGGGGCCCCACAAGGGTGCGTTCTCAGCTTCCTCCTGTACTCCCTGTTCACCCACGACTGCGTGGCCATGCACACCTCCAACTCAATAATCAAGTTTGCAGACGACACTACAATGGTAGGCTTGATTACCAACAACGACGAGACAGCCTACAAGGAGGAGGTGAGAGCCCTCGGAGTGTGGTGTCAGGAAAATAACCTCACACTCAACGTTAACAAAACAAAGGAGATGATCGTGGACTTCAGAAAACAGCAAGGGAGCATCCCCCTATCCACATTGACGGGACAGTAGTGGAGAGGGTAGAAAGTTTTAAGTTCCTCGGCATACACATCACAAACAAACTGAAATGGTCCACCCACAAAGACACCATTGTGAAGAAGGCGCAGCAGCGCCTCTTCAACCTCAGGAGGCTGAAGAAATTCGGCCTGTCACCAAAAACACTCACAAACTTTTACAGATGTACAATCGAGAGCATCCTGTCGGGCTATATCACCGCCTGGTACGGCAACTGCTCTGCCCATAACCGTAAGGCTCTGCAGAGGGTAGTGAGGTCTGCACAATGCATCACCGGGGGAAAACTACCTGCCCTCCAGGACACCTACACCACCGGATGTCCATGGAAGGCCAAAAAGATCATCAAGGACAACACCCACCCGAGCCACTGCCTGTTCACCCCACTATCATCCAGAAGGCGAGGTCAGTACAGGTGCATCAAAGCTGGGACCGAGAGACTGAAAAACAGCTTCTATTTCAAGGCCATCAGACTCTTAAACAGCCATCACTAACATTGTATGTAATAAATGTATTACTAGCCACTTTAAACAATGCCACTTCTTATAATGTTTAAATACCCTACATTACTCATCTCATATGTATTTACTGTACTCTATACCATCTACTGCATCTTGCCATCTTGATGTAATAAATGTATCACTAGTCACTTTAAACAATGACACTTTTATTTGTTTACATACCCTACATTACTCATCTCATATGTATATACTGTACTCTATACCATCTACTGCATCTTGCCTATGCCGTTCTATACCATCACTCATTCATATAAATATATTTTTATGTACATATTCTTATTCATTCCTTTACACTTGTGTGTATAAGGTAGTTGTTGTGAAATTGTTAGGTTAGATTACTCATTGGATTTTACTGTGATTTTACTGTGATTTTACATTGTCGGAACTAGAAGCACAAGCATTTCGCTACACTCGCATTAACATCTGCTAATCATGTGTATGTGACAAATACATTTGATTTGATTAGGGAGAGGCATGTGTAGCCGAGTGATCATAGGGTCCAATGAGTAGCTAGCAATAGATGAGTCAGAGAGCCGATTCAGTAGTCGCTACTCCGCTAGGCGAGCTGGAGACACAGCAATTCAGACAGCTTGTGGGCCGGGGCCAGCAGATGGGCCTCCGGCGACGCCGCAACAGAAGAGCCTGTTGAGAGCACCTCGGACAGTTACGTCGGCAGACCAGTCGTGATGTATCAGCTAGCGGGCCGGGGCCAGCAGATGGGCCTCCGGCGACGTCGCAACAGAAGAGCCTGTTGAGAGCACCTCGGACAGTTACGTCGGCAGACCAGTCGTGATGTATCAGCTAGCGGGCCGGGGCCAGCAGATGGGCCTCCGGCGACGTCGCAACGGAAGAGCCTGTTGAGAGCACCTCGGACAGTTACGTCGGCAGACCAGTCGTGATGTGTCGGCGGGCTCCGTGTCGTCAATAAAGGGTCCAGGCCAGTTGGCAAAAGAAGTATTGTAGCCCAAGAACTGGCTGGTGGACCTCTTCGGCTAGCTGGGAGATGGGGTGAGCTCCTGATGGGGGTTCTGGTTCTAAAGTATAAAAATAGCAGATCCGTACCACATTGGGTGAGGCGGGTTGCAGGAGAGTATGTTCAGTCTGTATATGGAAAGTGAGATGAAAATATATACAAAATATATACGAGGGAAAACGATATATACACTGGACAAGACAAAACACACGTCCGACTGCTACGCCATCTTGGAAGAAGATGTCACTGTTGGGGTAGGTTCCTTGTTTCTTGTCAATCATTGGCTTATTGGTGAAATCAGCAATCAGACAATATCTTCTTTAAGTAAATGAGTCAAACCTTTATTAATGCAATTGGAGACAGAACTTGACAACGGGAACATGTTTCAGAGTTAATTCTGCACCCCACCAAAGGGCACAGCTGATTTTGTACATATGATCACTCCCTAGTGGTATGATCACCTACGTCAATGTATGTGTGTATCAATAAGCTGAGGTTACCTTATAAAGTAACCTAGTACAGTAGCTTCTCTGAATGTATTAGCATTGTCCACTGTCACACAAGATCAACATGTCAAAACTAGACAGTGGTTACTGGGGCCCCTCCTGTTCAGCCTGTACATTAATTATCTGCCTTTTGTCTGTACTGGGACAGAAGTTCAAATGTATGCAGATGATACAGTGATATATGTGCATGCAAAGAGTAAACAACAAGCTGCACAAGAACTCACTACTGTAATGATCCAGGTTACAAAGTGGCTCAGTGACTCGTGTTTGCATCTCAATGTGAAAAAAAAACTGTTTGCATGTTCCTCTCAAAGAGGGCAACAGATGCTACTGAGCCAGGGGAGTGTGTCAGGGGAGAAGAATGTGAATGTGTCAGGGGAGAAGCTCCAGGTGGTATCTGATTTTAAGTACCTTGGCATCATACTTGATTCCAACCTCTCTTTTAAAAAGCATGTGAAAAAGGTCATTCAAATAACCAAATTCAACCTAGCTAATTTCCGATTTATACGAAATTGTTTGACTACAGAGGTAGCAAAACTGTACTTCAATTCTATGATACTCCCCCACTTAACATACTGCTTGACTAGTTGGGCCCAAGCTTGCTGTACAACATTAAAACCTATTCAGTCTGTCTACAAACAGGCTCTCAAAGTGCTTGATAGGAAGCCCAATAGCCATCGTCACTGTTGCATCCTCAGAAAGCATGAGCTCCTGAGTTGGGAAAATCTTGTGCAATACACCGACGCATGTCTTGTATTCAAGATCCTAAATGGCCTGGCTCCCCTCCACTCAGTATTTTTGTTAAACAGAAAACCCAAACATATGGCAGCAGATCCACAAGGTCTGTCATAAGAGGTGACTGTATAGTTCCCTTAAGGAAATCCATTTTCTCTGTGAGAGCTTCCCATGTCTGGAATACACTGCCATCAGACACACATACAGTGGGGCAAAAAAAGTATTTAGTCAGCCACCAATTGTGCAAGTTCTCCCACTTAAAAAGATGAGAGAGGCCTGTAATTCTCATCAAAGGTACACTTAAACTATGACAGAAACAATGAGAAAAGAAAATCCAGAAAATCACATTTTTAATGAATTTATTTGTAAATTATGGTGGTAACCCTAACCCTAACCCTACAAACAAGCAAGATTTATAGCTCTCACAGACCTGTAACTTATTTTAAAAGGCTCCTCTGTCATCCACTCTTTACCTGTATTAATGGCACCTGTTTGAACTTGTTATCAGTATAAAAGACACCTGTCCACAACTTCAAACAGTCACACTCCAAACTCCACTATGGCCAAGACCAAAGAGCTGTCAAAGGACACCAGAAACAGAATTGTAGACCTGCACCAAGCTGGGAAGACTGAATCTGCAATAGGTAAGCAGCTTGGTTTGAAGAAATCAACTGTGGGAGCAATTATTAGGAAATGGAAGACATACAAGACCACTGATAATCTCCCTCGATCTGGGGCTCCATGAAAGATCTCACCCCGTGAAGTCAAAAGGATCACAAGAACGGTGAGCAAAAATCCCAGAACCACACGGGGGGACCTAGTGAATGACCTGCAGAGAGCTGGGACCAAAGTAACAAAGCCTACCATCAGTAACACACTATGCCGCCAGGGACTCAAATCCTGCAGTGCCAGATGTGTCCCCCTGCTTAAGCCAGTACATGTCCAGGCCCGTCTGAAGTTTGCTAGAGAGCATTTGGATGATCCAGAAGAAGATTGGGAGAATGTCATATGGTCAGATGAAACCAAAATATAACCAAAAAAGGGTATATAACAAAGTATTGAGATAAACTTTTGTTATTGACCAAATACTTATTTTCCACCATAATTTGCAAATAAATTCATTAAAAATCCTACAATGTGATTTTCTGGATTTTCTTTCTCATTTTGTCTGTCATATTTGAAGTGTACCTATGATGAAAATTACAGGCCTCTCTCATCTTTTTAAGTAGGAGAATTTGCACAATTGGTGGCTGACTAAATACTTTTTTGCCCGACTGTAACTGCACCACATATCACACTTTCACAAAATGCATGAAGACATGGCGAAAGGTCAATCATGTTGTCTGTTGTCTGTAGCTTGTGAGGTGTGGAAACACTTTGATGTGTCACGCCTTGGTCTTAGTATTATGTGTTTTTAGTTAATTAGTTGGTCAGGCCAGGGTGTGACATGGGTTTATGTTATTGTGTTGTCGTATTGGTTTTTTTGTAGGCATTGAGATTGTGGTTGATTAGGGGTGTGTTTAGTTTAGGTTTCGCTGCCTGAGGCGGTTCTCAATCAGAGTCAGGTGATTCTTGTTGTCTCTGATAGGGAACCGTATTTAGGTAGCCTGGGTTTCCCTGTGTATTTAGTGGGTGATTGTTCCTGTCTCTGTGTAGTTTCACCAGATAGGCTGTAATTAGGTTTCACGGTCCGTTTTGTTGTTTTGTATTTTGTAATCGTCATTTGATTCATTCATTAAAAACATGAGTAACCACCACGCTGCATTTCGGTCCGACTTTCTTGCGACAAACGAAGAACGCCGTTACATGATGCTTTTTGTTCTATGTTGCTCTGTCTGTATGCTATGTCTTGCTTGTCCTATGTTGTTATTGTCTATATTGTAATTGTTTTTAATAACCTGCCCAGGGGCTGTGGTTGAAAATTAGCCGGCTGGCTAAAACCTGCACTTCAAATGTGCACTGTCCCTGTAAAAATAAAATAAAACTTCTCTTTATCTAGTTTCGGTTTGACTCAGACCTAGCCTGCAAGCACACTCTCGCAACAGCCAGGGCTTAACCACAATGACTAATATAGATAGCTTGTGCAACGTATAGTGGCAGAGTTTTTAGACACATAGCAACAGCATCTTATTATTAAGGCCTGCATCAAAACATATGAATCTTAAGGTCCCCTTAATCAATAATGGGGAGGATTTTTGGGACCTACCCACTACATCACCCATAACCAGGTGCCAAACGAAATGCATGTAAGTTGGTACATGCAAATAGGATCCTGGATCGATTCTGTATTTACAGACCTCAATCGAAGATATGAGCTGCAATCAACAGTAAAATGTCTCTGTCCTGAACAAAATGTCGGCGCCTGTTTTTTGGGTTTCACTTTCACAGCACATAATAAGGTCTCAAACCCAGTTACCTGACTGTTGCACTCGTCTGGCAGGCATTTGATAGTAGTCATAGAGGTCGACTGTCATTTACAATAGGACTAGGCCTGTTAGGCTTTATAAAACTTATTATAGCCAATTATAGTGCTGCGGACTAGGCATATGCCGCGGCATTTCTGCCCCAAAAAAACATTTAGATTTTTAAAAAGAGTTTACGTTCAAACGGCTCTCCTGTGAAGTAGTAACCCGCGACATATGCCTAGTTTCCTGAAACGGGACACATTTACAGTAACTGCAGTTCATTATGAGCCTACTCAGTCAATAAGCACCAGCCAGACAGAAGATCTAATTAACTTAGCTACAGAAAGTGATGTAGAAATCACACCATTCTGCAGAAGGTACCTATGGCCAGGCCGCTTCATCTTGTAGCAGGTCGGCTATTATTATATAATAAAACACTGAAATAAAGTAAACAAATACATGAAAATACATTAATTATTTAATGAACTCATTCTATAATGAATTTGTTTAAAACCTTGAATGTACCATTTCCTCCTGAGACTGGTATAAAAGTAATCTATTTGATCTCTGATGATCTTAGTGAGGAGGGATACAGATGTTTAGTAAACTTGTTTTATTTACAGATGCTTCAAGGTCTCGTGAAAGTAGGGTTGGAATGATTTAATTACTTCAGTAGCTTAAATTCAATGAAGGATGTAAAATGTGAACTGAAAAATCCTCTTTGAAAATTAATGACAGTTGTCAATTCTTGAATTGTAATTACGGGTCCTTAGTCCATTATGGAAACGTAACATATATAGGGTAGCACTATAATTGGCTACAACATTCGTCTCATAAAGCCTAACATAGACCAAGTCAAATTGTAAATGACAGTCGACCTATGACTGCAATAAAATACCTGCGAGACGAGTGCGACAGGCAGGAAACTGGGTATGAGACCGCACCTTATTATTTTCTGTGTGAAAGTGACACTAAACAAACAGGCGCCGACTTTTTGTTCAGGATAGAGACATTTTACTTTTGACTGCAGCTCATATCCTTGATTGATGTATGTAACCTGGTTATAGGAATATAGGCTAGCCTACTCTTGTCGTGGCATATCTTTTAGGTTAAAGCCATCTTTAGATCAACAGAGTGACAAGTATAGTCTATTCAGAACATGTTGCAGTTAATAATTGTTTACTGAAATGACCGAATAAGTTTCCGCTCATTATTTGGCAACTTGACTGTGACGAAGAAAACGGAGTAACAGTCGGGCCATTTCTTGAAGAGAGACGACGCACTCACACTTATTGAACTATCGGACTTTACTTTATATACCCCTGTAAGTAAAATTGTATCAATCTTAGTTTAAAGACGTAAACCTTTAGTTTATATGTCAAACTTTAGGTCTAATAGAATGCGCAGATTCTTCATCATTCAATTATTTTAGTCTACGGCGCCATCTGCCTTTGTAGAATAATCATTCGACTTCAAGCCAAATAGTTCTAATAAACACAATGGGCCACATTTGTGTTAACGCAAAATGGTACATTTTGCGAGAATTAATATAACAGTTATGTTAATAAAGACAAAGATTAGGCCCCATTACACTATAGTTAATGTCATGTTTAAACTTTGTTTTAATGCCTTGTAACAAACAGGTGCAAATACACCCTATTCTGACTTTCACAGAGACATTAGGTTGACACATTGTTGTCTATGATCAACAGGACTGGTGGTTAGTAGCCTACAACAATCAACAATGGACAGACCTGGATTCTCTACAGCCCCTCATCCTCCTGATGTCAGGATTGTGCTGCTGGGTAAAACTGGAGTGGGGAAGAGTGCAACAGGAAACACCATTCTGGGTCAAGACGTGTTTCACTCAGCTTTGAGCTTTTCCTCAGTTACCATGGAATGTCAAGAGAGAACTGTTCTCATTGGACAGAATAGAGTCAGTGTGGTTGACACTCCAGACTTCTTCTATGCAACACACACACAGGAGGGTTTGAGTTCAGAGATAGAGAGATGTATCTATCTCTCTAACCCTGGACCTCATGCATTTATCTTTGTTCTAACTCTTGATACTTTCACTGAGCAGGAGACAGATGTAGTCACTGTATTTGAGAAATGTTTTGGTGAAGTAGCTTCAAGATACACCATCATTGTCTTTACTCATGGAGACGAGCTGAACAACAGAACAATAGAGGAACTAGTAGAGAAAAATGTTAAGATGTCTGAGCTCATTGAAGAGCGTGGTTGGAGATATCATGTCCTTAACAACAAAGACAGAGCCAATAGAAACCAGGTGACTGAGCTGCTGGAAAAGATTCTCATCATGATGAATGTGAACGAAAGTAGCTGTTACACACATGGCATGTTGCAGGAGGCAGAAAGAAAGGCAAGAGAAGAGACTGAGTTGATTAAAGAGGAGAGTCTCAGGGAAGAGAGGAACAGAGAAGAACAGCAGAAATGCTTAAAGAAGGTGGGAAGAGAGAGAGAGGAGAGAGTACAGAGAGAGATGGAGGATAGAGAAGAGAGAGAGATGGAGAGAGAAACTCAAGAGAAAAAAGCACAACGTGGTGCAGCGATTCTGTCCATTTTATGTATGAAACCAAAGCATTTCTATCTGCTCAGTGCTTTAGTTGCAGTGGCCATGGGAGGCAATTGTGTATGGAGCAAAGACCCTGTGAATGTGACAGAGTTCATAAGGGGTTCCCTGATAGGGGTGTTACCTGAGGCAATGGGAGCTGGATCATACACACTTATAGACATAGCCTGGGGACCGATTTTAAGATGGGTTGTAAGGTCTTCTATAGCCACTGAGATCCAGACTGGGAAATCAGTTGGAACAGCTATGGGTTTCATAGGAGCAGCAGCAGTTGGTGGATTGACAGGAAGGTTAGTTGGCCCAGGAGGAGGAGTGGTGTTAGGAGGATTATCAGGGTTGTTAGGAGGATTATCAGGGTTGTTAGGAGGAGTTGGTGTGATGGCGTTAAGAAATAAATTCAAAGACTAGAAAAAAGCAGATATTTCCCTGTGATTCACTTCTGAACTACAGCTCCACTTCCTGTCTCTATATGGGAGGAGCTCTGATTGGACAGTTAGAACATGCACAGTAGATAGGAATGCATCTTCCTATGAATCCCCTCTTCATAATGATGTCATTCTATATTAAAATACCCTTTTGGAAAATGGTGTCAAGGTGTTCAAGACAGAGATTCATGTGAGAGGAGAGTACATAGAGAAGAGCCCTTGATGAATGAGTACATGTCATTCTCTATTTCATATTGGCAAGTATAACATTTAGCTTCATATGACATTTTACTGTCTTGGTTATAATGTGAACAGATAAATGTTTGTGAGCAGGTATTAGTGCATAAACGGCATTATAATGTGTTATACATAGCTCATGAGGCGTTAATACATTTGCATTTAATCCATTATGAAAAGGGTATTCGTAGGAAGTTACCAACAAAAAAATGTTTTATTGTCACACACCGGATAGATGCAGTGAAATGCGTTGTGCCACAGGGTCACCCTCCTGGAGCAAATTGGGGTTTAGTGCCTTTTTCAAGGACACATTGACAGATGTTTCACGTTGACAGCTCAGGTTGCTGGCCCAACACTCTAACCGCTAGGCTACCTGCCACCCTGTCTTTGATGTTAACTCTTCTACATTCTACCATCTTATTCTTAATCTTTCTTTAATTAATATCAAAACACTCCTTCCACACATACTCTGTTTATAGACCAAGAACTGTTGGGGCTGGTCCACCATCACTAAATGTAATGATTTGGTCTGCATGTGTGAGGGTGTTGAATACTGCAGTCATGTTGCATAGCTGGTAATGGACAGTATTTCAAACTGCATTTTACAATCATGAAATATACTAAACTGCAGTTTTTTTCTGTTCTTAACAATGCCAAGAATCATATCTATCCAGGTTCATTAACTCTGTAAAAACCACAAGTGTGTAATTTTGGGAGGCATGTGTTATATAACAAAGTTGTCAAGGAAACCAGTTTGTCTGCTTCATAGGCCTCACTCCTCCCATTTGTTGAACGTCAACAGTGAGATACGTGGAAATGTAAGTCTCACTGTACTTTGTTCACTTGTACAGAAATATGTTGACATCAGATATAAATGAAACCTTGTCCTCACATGATGTGTTTGTGGTTTATTATGTGCTCTCTATCAAAGGGTTTATATGATTTTATATATTTATGGCCCACAGAGGACAAACAGTACTGACAGGCTGATAGCCAATGATGTTGAATGCAAGATATGCATCATTTATCTCCACTGCAGAGAGACACCATTTACCATCACATCTGATGTGATACTGATGTTAATGGAAGAGTTCTGATCTGGACATAAAATGTAGTAAAATGTGTGTGGGACTAATAATGATACTGTTTAGGACATTAGAATAACAGGTTATTCGTTCTCACACTGACACATTAATATTCATGCCTCAGATAATGCAGTAAAACACATCAGATCAGCCATCTTGAATAGAACTCAACACAGAGTTAGAATTGGGTCAATCTGGGACACCAGCTCAGAGATTGGTATTCAAGGTGAATGTACCCAGGTGTCTGCTCTACCTTCTCAAACAAGTCTGGAGTGTCAACCACACTGACTCTATTCTGTCCAATGAGAACAGTTCTCTGTTTACATTTTATGGTAACAAGTTGAAACGTGATATGAATTACATTGTAACTAACGGGGCCTAATGTTTGTCTTTATTAACATAACTGTTATAGCATATTCATTCTTAATTTGACTTCCTGTTTTACCATTTTGTGTTAACACAACCATCGTGTTAATTACAACTATTTGTGATTCACCACTTGGATTTGGTCTTATTTAGCAACATTTGGTGTTTTTTTACATTGGATAAAAGTAGAGACTCAGAGCTACAAAATGGTAATGGAGTCATATGTAAATGCCAACAAAATGACTTTTTGGTCAGTGTGGTGTGTGCAACGTTTATTTAACTGGGCAAGTCAGTTAAGAACACATTCTTATTTACAATTACGCCCAGACGATGCTGGGCCAATTGTGCGCCACCCTATGGGACTCCCAATCACGGCTGGATGTGATACAGCCTGGATTCAAACCAGGGACTGTAGTGATGCCTCGCACTGTGATGCAGTGCCTTAGACCGCTGCATTCATGTCTGTGTGTTAACTATTTAAATGTACTGGAATGCTTAAAAGGCCACTAAAAAGTTTAATACCGGTTATCGGTATCGTTTTTCTTGGCAAGGAAAATATCGGATATCGGTATCGGCCAAAAATGTCATATCGGTGCATCACTACTTCTGACCTCACCAGAGACAGGAACCCCACCAAGATCTCTGACCCCACATTAACTACTGAAAAACCTACAACAGCACACTAACTACTGAAGAACCTACAAAGGAACTCCTATCAATGCATTTGTCCCTAAGGTTGCCCCCATTGCCATAACTGCCCCTCCTGCTATCACTGTCAATATGGCTGACACTTCTGGTTTGCCTATAACTGTCAATACAGCTGTACACATGACTGTCCCTATAGATGTGCCTATCTTTGTTGCTATAGATGTAGTGAGGGGAAAAAGTATTTGATCCCCTGCTGATTTTGTACGTTTGCCCACTAACAAAGAAATTATCAGTATAATTTTAATGGTAGGTTTATTTGAACAGTGAGACACAGAATAACAACAGCAAAAAACCCAAAAACGCATGTCAAAAATGTTATAAATTGATTTGCATTTTAATGAGTGAAATAAGTATTTGACCCCCTCTCAATCAAAAATATTTCTGGCTCCCAGGTGTCTTTTCTACAGATAACGAGCTGAGATTAGGAGCACAGTCTTAAAGGGAGTGCTCCTAATCTTAGTTTGTTGCCTGTATAAAAGACACCTGTCCACAGAAGCAATCAATCAATCAGATTCTAAACTCTCCACCTTGGCCAAGACCAAAGAGCTCTCCAAGGATGTCAGGGACAAGATTGTAGACCTACACAAGGCTGGAATGGGCTACAAGACCATCGCCAAACAGCTTGGTGAGAAGGTGACAACAGTTGGTGTGATTATTCGCAAATGGAAGAAACCCAAAATAACTGTCAATCTCCCTCGGCCTGGGGCTCCATGCAAGATCTCACCTCGTGGAGTTGCAATGATCATGAGAACGGTGAGGAATCAGCCCAGAACTACACGGGAGGATCTTGTCAATGATCTCAAGGCAGCTGGGACCATAGTCACCAAGACAACAATTGGTAACGCTACGCCGTGAAGGACTGAAATCCTGCAGCGCCCGCAAGGTCCCCCTGCTCAAGAAAGCACATATACATGCCCGTCTGAAGTTTGCTAATGAACCTGAATGATTCAGAGGACAGCTGGGTGAAAGTGTTGTGGTCAGATGAGACCAAAATGGAGCTCTTTGGCATCAACTCAACTCGCCGTGTTTGGAGGAGGAGGAATGCTGCCTATGACCCCAAGAACACCATCCCCACCGTCAAACATGAAGGTGGAAACATGCTTTGGGGGTGTTTTTCTGTTAAGGGAACAGGACAACTTCACTGCATCAAAGGGACGATGGACGGGGTCATGTACCGTCAAATCTTGGGTGAGAACCTCCTTCCCTTAGCCAGGGCATTGAAAATGGGTCGTGGATGGGTATTTCAGCATGACAATGACCCAAAACACACAGCCAAGGCAACAAAGGAGTGGCTCAAGAAGCACATTAAGGTCCTGGAGTGGCCTAGCCAGTCTCCAGACCTTATCCCATAGAACATCTGTGGAGGGAGCTGAAGGTTTGAGTTGCCAAACGTCAGCCTCAAAACCTTAATGACTTGGAGAAGATCTGCAAAGAGGAGTGGGACAAAATCCCTCCTGAGATGTGTGCAAACCTGGTGGCCAACTACAAGAAACGTCTGACCTCTGTGATTGCCAACAAGGGTTTTGCCACCAAGTACTAAGTCCTGTTTTGCAGAGGGATCAAATACTTTTTTCCCTCACTGTATATATATCTGTGCTTCTGTCTGTCTCTTTGGTTGATCCTGTACCTGTTCTCATGGTGTCAGCTATCACTCTCCCTATGGATTCAGCTGTCTGTACCCATGTCACTGCCACTAGCACTGCTGTTGCCCATCTCCAATCTGTTATCTCTGTCCCTATCCCTGCTGCTACCACAAGTCTCAGCAATCCCCCATAAAACATCCCTACCCCTGTTGCTGGTCCTACCACTATCACTGCTGCTAACAATCTCCCTTCATTTACCACTGGCACTACCAGTGCCCCTATACCTACCACTGCTGCTACCAATAACCTAACCCCTGAAGCTACCACTACTGTTACCTTCTGCTACCCCTTTGAATGTCCACATCTACCACTATCACTGCTGCTACCCATAACCGAACCCCTGAAGTTACCACTAACGGGTCCCCTGTCATTACCCCTTCCACTACCACTGCTGCTACCCATAACCTAACCCCTGAAGTTACCACTAACGGGTCCTCTGTCATTACCCCTTCCACTACCATTACCCATAACCTAACCCCTGAAGTTACCACTAACGGGTCCCCTGTCATTACCCCTTCCACTATCACTGCTGCTACCCATAACCGAACCCCTGAAGTTACCACTAACGGGTCCCCTGTCATTACCCCTTCCACTACCACTGCTGCTACCCATAACCGAACCCCTGAAGTTACCACTAACGGGTCCCCTGTCATTACCCCTTCCACTACCACTGCTGCTACCACAGCTAGCACCTCTACCTCTCCCCATGACAGTATCCCTGCCCCTGCTGGTAGCCTTGAGAGCACTACTGATGTCCCTATGATTACCCCTGTCACGACCTGCCCATTGTCCTACCATTGCCCTTTTCTTTGCTATAAATATATTTACCCCTGCTGCATACCTTACCCATCTCCATAGTGTTGGCATTACTGCTAAATCTGCCCCTCCTTCTGTTCCCATCACTGCCCCTTTCCCTACAGGTATCATTGCTGCTATTACTAGCACTAATGCTACCACTGCCCTTATTCATGTCCTTACCCCAGCCCCTGTCATTACCCTGGTCCTTACCCCAGCCCATGTCCTTACCCTGGTCCTTACCCCAGCCCATGTCCTTACCCCAGCCCATGTCCTTAACCTGGTCCTTACCCCAGCCCATGTCCTTACCCTGGTCCTTACCCCAGCCCCTGTCCTTACCCCAGCCCATGTCCTTACCCTGGTCCTTACCCCAGCCCATGTCCTTACCCTGGTCCTTACCCCAGCCCATGTCCTTACCCTGGTCCTTACCCCAGCCCATGTCCTTACCCCAGCCCCTGTCCTTACCCTGGTCCTTACCCCAGCCCATGTCCTTACCCTGGTCCTTACCCCAGCCCATGTCCTTACCCTGGTCCTTACCCCAGCCCATGTCCTTACCCCAGCCCTGTCCTTACCCCAGCCCCTGTCCTTACCCCAGCCCCTGGTCCTTACCCCAGCCCCTGGTCCTTACCCCAGCCCCTGTCCTTACCCTCGTCCTTACCCCAGCCCCTGTCCTTACCCTGGTCCTTACCCCAGCCCCTGTCCTTACCCTGGTCCTTACCCCAGCCCCTGTCCTTACCCCAGCCCCTGTCCTTACCCCAGCCCCTGTCCTTACCCCAGCCCATGTCCTTACCCTGGTCCTTACCCCAGCCCATGTCCTTACATACCCTAAGGGAACATTTCGACAATCACCGTATGGTTAGTGAGAAAGTCCCTATTGGAACTGTACGGTCCCTTACTAGACGTCCGAAAACATTTTAGAAATTCGGGGACGGCGTCGGGCCGAGCGGTAGGGCCAGACCTACCGGGAAGTCATCAAATGAACTTTGTCGGACATTCGGTTTTCGTTTAATAAAATAAACAAATTTTAGCCCATTTTTGCGCTATGCCGGAATATCCCACAAGAGGGCATAAGCAATCATATTGCTATTGGACAAAACATCCCGAATCACGACGTGCCATATCTCGAAAACTGAAAATATTTCGAAGCCGAAACTTGGTGAGCGTAGGTTTGGCATTATGGGAAGATGGCCCCGAACAAGATGGCGTCTAGGCCTCAACGGTTTTTGAGTTATGGCCATATTTCTGGCATTAAAGGTCCAAAATGAAAATAGAGAAAAGATTTTTTCACTTCACGTCAAAGTCAAGGAGCCTCCGGTGTCAATAAAAAAAAAAATCGGCCATTTATCTATCGTCATTTACGAGAAATCGTACGGTGACCAGATCGTGATGTTCAGATATAGGTGTTTTTTTTTTCAACGGTTACAGATCCAGTTGCAGGGTGTTCATACGAGTATTTTTAAAATGTGCTGCGGAGCTCTGCGACATTTCTGTGATTTTCTATGATTTTCTGAAATAACACACACTCACTAAACCCTCCGTAAATAACTCAGTTCTTAACGTAAAGACTTAAAACTCAGGATTCTGTAAAGGCATACCCCAATGAGGATATGAGTTTATTTATAGCTTCCTGTGCCAACCGGAAGTGCCATAATTTGTGTCTCAGGGGCTGTTTGGAAGGGTTAAAAAAATCAGATCTGTCCAAAACTTCATATGTGTGATTAGACAACACCCATGAACTGTAAATCAGTCATTTTTCCCAACAGATGTCAAAGAAAAGCTCTCACACACACACACAGCAAGGATGGAGTGACAAAGCGTGGTGTTTAAAGACACAGAGAGCAGGCAATGGCATAAACATAATCCCAAGGCAGGGCCGAGTCCAACGAGGTGCCCCTCTTGACCGTAGCTCACTCGGTCTGAGCGCAGCGACCATGAGAAAAATAGGCCCACAATGAAGCCTGCACCACAATGTCATTTGATTTTGGGTGACAGCGGCGGAACCGTTAGGTTTAGAAGGACAATTCAAACACAGGACTGTTCCTAAGGTCCTCCCGATCTGTGCAAGCCTAACCTTGACTGTGTGGCATTAACCTTTCACAGTTAAAAGAAGGTGTTTACATAAAAACAGTGTGCATTGACTTCTCTCCCCATAGGAATACATTGCCTGCTCCCCTAAATACAACCTGGGGTCTTTATGGGTTATGAATGCTGTATGAACCTGTCTTCTATGACATTCCATCAGACCACTATGAGGTCTACCTGTGTCGATTCTAAGCTTCCTGGAGCAACCGGAAGTGGTTAAATTGACCCAAAAGGTATTTGGATGTACATCACCTCGAAAGGTGCCGAGGCCTCTGCATTATTCAACCCTGTGTAGATCAGTCAATTCTCAACTTAAAGACTTAAAACTCAGGATTCCCTAGGTTTCTATGTCAGTCAAGACATGTGTGTATTTATAGCTTCCTGTGCCAACCGGAAGTGCCATAATTGGTGTCTCAGGGGCTGTTTGGAAGGGTTAAAAAAATCAGATCTGTCCAAAACTTCATCTGTGTGATTAGACAACCCCCATGAACTGTAAATCAGTCATTTTTCCCATAAAAATTCAAAGGAAAAATAAATCACACAGATACACAACTTGGATGGAGGGACGTATTGGGGTGTGTAGAGACTGACAGTGCCTCCAATAGTTAGCTTTGTTCGAGCTAAAAAAGAACCGTCAGACCTAGAGTTCCGAAACTTTAGAATCCTGTTCTAGACCTCAGGTAGATAGTGCGTGGTGAGTTACGGCGCTCTAGGAGGTTCTCGGACTGAGAAACAGCGTCGAACATTTGCAATGACTTCAATTCATTTTGACCATTACGAAAATGGCGACATTTAGAAATGTCCCAGAGACACAAGACTAGGTGCATTGTGACCGACTCGGCCCATAGAGACAGAACCCAACATCTCGGTCCGATAGCTCATTCAAGGACCCCGTAGCAAGGCATTGAAAAAAGTGGATTTTCAGCACCAATTAGGCTTTTACTCGGACACCAAATGACCTATCGGGCCGAAACTCGGGATTCGGGGTCGCCTCACATAGGACTACACATAATGTCCGAACTGGCCCCGCAGCTAGAAAGTAACTATGTGTTTTATGGTTTTTTAATGTTTTGTACCGAAGGCCTTGTGAATTTTGGGCCAGCTCTGAAGTATGTTATACTTGGCTCCTAAATGAGTTGGGAAGAGTGGGTTTGGTGTCAGTTTGTATCAGTTTGGTGTCAGAATGATATCAAATTGACTGATGGACGGTGACTTGCAGGTGACTCTTGTCCATTAGCAATATGTTTAAGCGGTGAGGTACCATCACCAAAAGCGACATTCTGAAATCAACCCAAACGAGCGATGGAGAGGTACCAGTATCACTGCCCAGACATCCCTATGGCATCGGGCCAGTCAATTTGGCATTCCTGCATGATTTTTATGGCATGACAAATTGGTAATGGTGACTGCCCAGTTAACCATATGGCAAATGCACAGTGACTTTGAAAGAGTGAGAAAAATCACCAAATGGACATTCTGGAATCAACCCTAACGAGTGATGGAGAGGTACCAGAATCACTGCCAAGCCATCCCGAGTTCATCGGGCCAGTCAATTTGGCATTCCTGCACAAATTTTCAGTGACTTTGCAAAAGTAAGGAACATTTGCAATATGTTTTAACAGTGAGGTACCATCACCAAAAGCGACATTCTGAAATCAACCCAAACGAGCCATGGAGAGGTACCAGTATCACTGCCCAGCCATCCCGAGGTCATCGGGCCAGTCAATTTGGCATTCCTGCGTGATTTTTATAGCATGACAAATTGGTAATGGTGACTGCCCAGTTAACCATATGGCAAATGCACAGTGACTTTGAAAGAGTGAGAAAAATCACCAAATGGACATTCTGGAATCAACCCTAACGAGTGATGGAGAGGTACCAGAATCACTGCCAAGCCATCCCGACTTCATCGGGCCAGTCAATTTGGCATTCCTGCACAAATTTTCAGTGACTTTGCAAAAGTAAGGAACATTTGCAATATGTTTAAGCGGTGAGGTACCATCACCAAAAGCGACATTCTGAAATCAACCCAAACGAGCGATGGAGAGGTGCCAAAATCACTGCCCAGCCATCCCGAGGTCATCGGGCCAGTCAATTTGGCATTCCTGCATGATTTTTATAGCATGACAAATTGGTGATGGTGACTGCCCAGTTAACCATATGGCAAATGCACAGTGACTTTGAAAGAGTGAGAAAAATCACCAAATGGACATTCTGGAATCAACCCTAACGAGCGATGGAGAGGTACCAGAATCACTGCCAAGCCATCCCGACTTCATCGGGCCAGTCAATTTGGCATTCCTGCACAAATTTTCAGTGACTTTGCAAAAGTAAGGAACATTTGCAATATGTTTAAGCGGTGAGGTACCATCACCAAAAGCGACATTCTGAAATCAACCCAAACGAGCGATGGAGAGGTACCAGAATCACTGCCCAGCCATCCCGAGTTCATCGGGCCAGTCAATTTGGCATTCCTGCACGAATTTTCAGTGACTTTGCAAAAGTAAGGAACATTTGCAATATGTTTTAACAGTGAGGTACCATCACCAAAAGCGACATTCTGAAATCAACCCAAACGAGCGATGGAGAGGTACCAAAATCACTGCCCAGCCATCCCTATGTCATCGGGCCAGTCAATTTGGCATTCCTGCATGATTTTTATGGCATGACAAATTGGTGATGGTGACTGCCCAGTTAACCATATGGCAAATGCACAGTGACTTTGCAAAAGTGAGAAAACATGACCAAATGAACATTCTGGAATCAACACAAACAATGGCATCACCATAGTGTCCAGACTGTGCCGAGTCCAACGAGGTGCCCCGCTTGACCATAGCTCGCTCGGTCTGAGCGCAGCGACCATGAGAATAATAGGCCCAATATGAAGCCTGCACCAGTACGTCATTTGATTTTGAGTGACAGCGGCGGAACCGTTAGGTTTAGAAAGACAATTCAACCACAGGAATGTTCCTAAGGTCCTCCTGATCTGTCCAAGCCTATCCTTGACCGTGTGACATTAACCCTTCACAGTCAAAAGAAGGTGTTTACATAAAAACAGTGTGCATTGACTTCTCTCCCCATAGGAATACATTGCCTGCTCCCCTAAATACAACCTGGAGTCTATATGGGTTATGAATGCTGTATGAACCTGTCTTCTATGACATTCCATCAGACCACTATGAGGTCTACCTGTGTCGATTCTAAGCTTCCTGGAGCAACCGGAAGTGGTTAAATTGACCCAAAAGGTATTTGGATGTACATCACCTCGAAAGGTGCCGAGGCCTCTGCATTATTCAACCCTGTGTAGATCAGTCAATTCTCAACTTAAAGACTTAAAACTCAGGATTCCCTAGGTTTCTATGTCAGTCAAGACATGTGTGTATTTATAGCTTCCTGTGCCAACCGGAAGTGCCATAATTGGTGTCTCAGGGGCTGTTTGGAAGGGTTAAAAAAATCAGATCTGTCCAAAACTTCATCTGTGTGATTAGACAACCCCCATGAACTGTAAATCAGTCATTTTTCCCAACAGATGTCAAAGAAAAGCTCTCACACACACACACAGCAAGGATGGAGTGACAAAGCGTGGTGTTTAAAGACACAGAGAGCAGGCAATGGCATAAACATAATCCCAAGGCCGTGCCGAGTCCAACGAGGTGCCCCGCTTGACCGTAGCTCGCTCGGTCTGAGCGCAGCGACCATGAGAAAAATAGGCCCACAATGATGCCTGCACCACAATGTCATTGGATTTTGGGTGACAGCGGCGGAACCGTTAGGTTTAGAAGGACAATTCAAACACAGGACTGTTCCTAAGGTCCTCCCGATCTGTGCAAGCCTAACCTTGACTGTGTGGCATTAACCTTTCACAGTTAAAAGAAGGTGTTTACAAAAAAACTGTGTGCATTGACTTCTCTACACCATAGGAATACATTGGCTGCTCCCCTAAATACAACCTGGAGTCTATATGGGTTATGAATGCTGTATGAACCTGTCTTCTATGACATTCCATCAGACCACTATGAGGTCTACCTGTGTCGATTCTAAGCTTCCTGGAGCAACCGGAAGTGGTTAAATTGACCCAAAAGGTATTTGGATGTACATCACCTCGAAAGGTGCCGAGGCCTCTGCATTATTCAACCCTGTGTAGATCAGTCAATTCTCAACTTAAAGACTTAAAACTCAGGATTCCCTAGGTTTCTATGTCAGTCAAGACATGTGTGTATTTATAGCTTCCTGTGCCAACCGGAAGTGCCATAATTGGTGTCTCAGGGGCTGTTTGGAAGGGTTAAAAAAATCAGATCTGTCCAAAACTTCATCTGTGTGATTAGACAACCCCCATGAACTGTAAATCAGTCATTTTTCCCATAAAAATTCAAAGGAAAAATAAATCACACAGATACACAACTTGGATGGAGGGACGTATTGGGGTGTGTAGAGACTGACAGTGCCTCCAATAGTTAGCTTTGTTCGAGCTAAAAAAGAACCGTCAGACCTAGAGTTCGAAACTTTAGAATCCTGTTCTAGACCTCAGGTAGATAGTGCGTGGTGAGTTACGGCGCTCTAGGAGGTTCTCGGACCGAGAAACAGCGTCGAACATTTGCAATGACTTCAATTCATTTTGACCATTACGAAAATGGCGACATTTAGAAATGTCCCAGAGACACAAGACTAGGTGCATTGTGACCGTCTCGGCCCATAGAGACAGAACCCAACATCTCGGTCCGATAGCTCATTCAAGGACCCCGTAGCAAGGCATGGAAAAAGTGGATTTTCAGCACCAATTAGGCTTTTACTCGGACACCAAATGACCTATCGAGCCGAAACTCGGGATTCGGGGTCGCCTCACATAGGACTACACATAATGTCCGAACTGGCCCCGCAGCTAGAAAGTAACTATGTGTTTTATGGTTTTTTAATGTTTTGTACCGAAGGCCTTGTGAATTTTGGGCCAGCTCTGAAGTATGTTATACTTGGCTCCTAAATGAGTTGGGAAGAGTGGGTTTGGTGTCAGTTTGTATCAGTTTGGTGTCAGAATGATATCAAATTGACTGATGGACGGTGACTTGCAGGTGACTCTTGTCCATTAGCAATATGTTTAAGCGGTGAGGTACCATCACCAAAAGCGACATTCTGAAATCAACCCAAACGAGCGATGGAGAGGTACCAGTATCACTGCCCAGACATCCCTATGGCATCGGGCCAGTCAATTTGGCATTCCTGCATGATTTTTATGGCATGACAAATTGGTAATGGTGACTGCCCAGTTAACCATATGGCAAATGCACAGTGACTTTGAAAGAGTGAGAAAAATCACCAAATGGACATTCTGGAATCAACCCTAACGAGTGATGGAGAGGTACCAGAATCACTGCCAAGCCATCCCGAGTTCATCGGGCCAGTCAATTTGGCATTCCTGCACAAATTTTCAGTGACTTTGCAAAAGTAAGGAACATTTGCAATATGTTTTAACAGTGAGGTACCATCACCAAAAGCGACATTCTGAAATCAACCCAAACGAGCCATGGAGAGGTACCAGTATCACTGCCCAGCCATCCCGAGGTCATCGGGCCAGTCAATTTGGCATTCCCTGGTCCTTACCCCAGCCCCTGTCCTTACCCTGGTCCTTACCCCAGCCCCTGTCCTTACCCTGGTCCTTACCCCAGCCCCTGTCCTTACCCTGGTCCCCCTGGTCCTTACCCCAGCCACTGTCCTGGTCCTTACCCCAGCCACTGTCCTTACCCCAGCCCCTGTCCTTACCCCAGCCCCTGTCCTTACCCCAGCCCCTGTCCTTACCCTGGTCCTTACCCCAGCCCCTGTCCTTACCCCAGCCCATGTCCTTACCCTGGTCCTTACCCCAGCCCCTGTCCTTACCCCAGCCCATGTCCTTACCCTGGTCCTTACCCCAGCCCCTGGTCCTTACCCCAGCCCCTGTCCTTACCCCAGCCCCTGGTCCTTACCCCAGCCCATGTCCTTACCCTGGTCCTTACCCCAGCCCATGTCCTTACCCTGGTCCTTACCCCAGCCCCTGTCCTTACCCCAGCCCATGTCCTTACCCTGGTCCTTACCCCAGCCCATGTCCTTACCCTGGTCCTTACCCCGGCCCATGTCCCCCTGGTCCTTACCCCCAGCCCAGCCCCTGTCCTTACCCCACCCCAGTCCCCAGCCCCTGGTCCCTTACCCCAGCCCCTGTCCTTACCCCAGCCCATGTCCTTACCCCAGCCCCTGTCCTTACCCTGGTCCTTACCCCAGTCCCCCTGGTCCTTACCCCAGCCCATGTCCTTACCCCAGTCCTACCCCAGCCCCCTGGTCCTTACCCCAGCCCATGTCCTTACCCTGGTCCTTACCCCAGCCCCTGTCCTTACCCAAGCCCCTGGTCCTTACCCCAGCCCATGTCCTTACCCCAGCCCCCCTGTACCCCAGCCCCTGTACCCTGGTCCTTACCCCAGCCCTTACCCTGGTCCTTACCCCAGCCCCTGTCCTACCCAGCCCCTGGTCCTTACCCCAGCCCTGGTCCTTACCCCTGTCCTTACCCCAGCCCATGTCCTTACCCTGGTCCTTACCCCAGCCCCTGTCCTTACCCCAGCCCATGTCCTTACCCTGGTCCTTACCCCAGCCCCTGTCCTGGTACCCCAGCCCCCTGTCCTTACCCTGGTACCCCTTACCCCAGCCCCTGTCCCCAGCCCTGGTCCTTACAGCCCAGCCCATGTCCTTACCCCACCCCAGGTCCTTACCCCAGCCCCTGTCCTTACCCCCCTGGTCCTTACCCCAGCCCCCTGTCCTTACCCCAGCCCTGTCCTTACCCCAGCCCATACCCCAGTCCCCTGGTCCTTACCCCAGCCCCTGTCCTTACCCCAGCCCCTGTCCTTACCCCAGCCCCTGTCCTTACCCCCCCTGTCCTTACCCCAGCCCCTGTCCTTACCCCAGTCCTTACCCCCCTGTCCTTACCCCAGCCCAGCCCCTGGTCCTTACCCCAGCCCCTGTCCTTACCCTGGTCCTTACCCCAGCCCCCTTACCCTGGTCCTTACCCCAGCCCTGTCCCCCAGCCCTGGTCCTTACCCCAGCCCCCCAGTCCTTACCCTGGTCCTTACCCCAGCCCCTGTCCTTACCCTGTCCTTACCCCAGCCCCTGTCCTTACCCCAGCCCATGTCCTTTACCCCAGCCCCTGTCCTTACCCTGGTCCTTACCCCAGCCCCTGTCCTTACCCTGGTCCTTACCCCAGCCCCTGTCCTTAGCCCCCCAGCCCATGCTTACCCTGGTCCTTACCCCAGCCCCTGTCCTTACCCCAGCCCCTGTCCTTACCCCAGCCCCTGTCCTTACCCTGGTCCTTACCCCAGCCCCTGTCCTTACCCTGGTCCTTACCCCAGCCCCTGTCCTTACCCTGGTCCTTACCCCAGTCCTTACCCCAGCCCATGTCCTTACCCCAGCCCATGTCCTTACCCTGGTCCCCAGCCCATGTCCTTACCCCAGCCCATGTCCTTACCCCCCAGTCCCATGTCCTTACCCCAGCCCATGTCCTTACCCCAGCCCCTGGTCCTTACCCCAGCCCCTGTCCTTACCCTGGTCCTTACCCCAGCCCATGTCCTTACCCTGGTCCTTACCCCAGCCCCTGTCCTTACCCCAGCCCATGTCCTTACCCTGGTCCTTACCCCAGCCCCTGTCCTTACCCCAGCCCATGTCCTTACCCCAGCCCCTGTCCTTACCCTGGTCCTTACCCCAGCCCATGTCCTTACCCTGGTCCTTACCCCAGCCCATGTCCTTACCCTGGTCCTTACCCCAGCCCCTGTCCTTACCCCTGGTCCCATGTCCCCCAGCCCATGTCCTTACCCCAGCCCTTACCCAGCCCCTGTCCCCCAGCCCCTGTCCTTCCTTACCCCAGCCCCTGTCCTTACCCTGGTCCTTACCCCAGCCCCTGTCCTTACCCTGGTCCTTACCCCAGCCCCTGGTCCTTACCCCAGCCCCTGTCCTTACCCCAGCCCATGTCCTTACCCTGGTCCTTACCCCAGCCCCTGTCCTTACCCTGGTCCTTACCCCAGCCCCTGTCCTTACCCCAGCCCCTGTCCTTACCCTGGTCCTTACCCCAGCCCGTGTCCTTACCCCTGGTCCTACCCCAGCCCCTGTCCTTACCCTGGTCCTTACCCCAGCCCCTGTCCTTACCCCAGCCCCTGTCCTTACCCCAGCCCCTGTCCTTACCCCAGCCCCTGTACCCCAGCCCCCTGTCCTTACCCCAGCCCCAGTCCTTACCCTGGTCCTTACCCCAGCCCTGTCCTTACCCCAGCCCCTGTCCTTACCCCAGCCCCTGTCCTTACCCCTGGTCCTTACCCCAGCCCCTGTCCTTACCCCCAGCCCAGTCCTTACCCTGTCCTTACCCCAGCCCCCTGTCCCCCCCAGTCCTTACCCCAGCCCCTGTCCTTACCCTGGTCCTTACCCCAGCCCCTGTCCTTACCCTGGTCCTTACCCCAGCCCCTGTCCTTACCCCAGCCCATGTCCTTACCCCAGCCCCTGTCCTTACCCCAGCCCATGTCCCAGCCCTGTCCTTACCCTGGTCCTTACCCCAGCCCATGTCCTTACCCCAGCCCATGTCCTTACCCTGGTCCTTACCCCAGCCCCTGTCCCCCTGTCCTTACCCCAGCCCCTGTCCTTACCCTGGTCCTTACCCCAGCCCCTGTCCTTACCCCAGCCCCTGTCCTTACCCCAGCCCCTGTACCCCAGCCCCTGTCCTTACCCCAGCCCATGTCCTTACCAGCCCCTGGTCCTTACCCCAGCCCCCCTGTCCTTACCCCAGCCCCTGTCCTTACCCCAGCCCCTGTCCTTACCCCAGCCCCTGTCCTTACCCCAGCCCATGTCCTAACCCCAGCCCATGTCCTTACCCTGGTCCTTACCCCAGCCCATGTCCTTACCCTGGTCCTTACCCCAGCCCATGTCCTTACCCCCTGTCCTTACCCAGCCCATGTCCCCCTGTCCTTACCCCAGCCCACCCTGTCCTTACCCCAGCCCATGTCCTTACCCCAGCCCATGTCCTTACCCCAGCCCATGTCCTTACCCCAGCCCACCCTGGTCCTTACCCCAGCCCCTGTCCTTACCCCAGCCCCTGTCCTTACCCTGGTCCTTACCCCAGCCCATGTCCTTACCCCAGCCCCTGGTCCTTACCCCAGCCCTGTCCTTACCCCAGCAGCCCATGTCCCCCTGTCCTTACCCCAGCCCTGTCCTTACCCTGGTCCTTACCCCAGCCCCTGTCCTTACCCTGTCCTTACCCCAGCCCCTGTCCTTACCCTGGTCCTTACCCCAGTCCCCCTGTCCTTACTTACCCTGGTCCACCCCAGCCCCTGTCCTTACCCCAGCCCCTGTCCTTACCCCAGCCCCTGTCCTTACCCTGGTCCTTACCCCAGCCCCTGTCCTTACCCCAGCCCATGTCCTTACCCCAGTCCCCCTGGTCCTTACCCCAGCCCATGTCCTTACCCCAGCCCATGTCCTTACCCTGGTCCTTACCCCAGCCCATGTCCTTAGCCCTGGTCCTTGTCCTTACCCTGGTCCTTACCCCAGCCCATGTCCTTACCCTGGTCCTTACCCCAGCCCCTGTCCTTACCCCAGCCCATGTCCTTACCCTGGTCCTTACCCCAGCCCCTGTCCTTACCCTGGTCCTTACCCCAGCCCCTGTCCTTACCCTGGTCCTTACCCCAGCCCCTGTCCTTACCCCAGCCCCTGTCCTTACCCTGGTCCTTACCCCAGCCCAGTCCCCCTGTCCTTACCCCAGCCCATGTCCTTACCCTGGTCCTTACCCCAGCCCTGTCCTTACCCACCCTGTACCCCAGCCCCCTTACCCCAGCCCCTGTCCTTACCCCAGCCCATGTCCTTACCCCACCCTGGTCCTTACCCCAGCCCCTGGTCCTTACCCCAGCCCCTGTCCTTACCCTGGTCCTTACCCCAGCCCCTGTCCTTACCCCAGCCCATGTCCTTACCCCAGCCCATGTACCCTGGTCCTTACCCCACCCCCCCTGTCCTTACCCTGGTCCTTACCCCAGCCCCTGTCCCTGTCCTTACCCCAGCCCCTGTCCTTACCCCAGCCCATGTCCTTACCCCAGCCCCTGTCCTTACCCCAGCCCCTGTCCTTACCCCAGCCCCTGTCCTTACCCCAGCCCCTGTCCTTACCCCAGCCCCTGTCCTTACCCCAGCCCCATGTCCTTACCCAGCCCCTGTCCTTACCCCAGCCCTGTCCTTACCCCAGCCCTGGTCCTTACCCCAGTGTCCTTACCCTGGTCCTTACCCCAGCCCCTGTCCTTACCCTGGTCCTTACCCCAGCCCTGTCCTTACCCTGGTCCTTACCCCAGCCCATGTCCTTACCCCCCCTGTCCTTACCCCAGCCCATGTCCTTACCCTGGTCCTGTTACCCCAGCCCATGTCCTTACCCTGGTCCTTACCCCAGCCCATGTACCCCTGGTCCTTACCCCAGCCCATGTCCTTACCCTGGTCCTTACCCCAGCCCCTGTCCTTACCCTGGTCCATGTTACCCCAGCCCCTGTCCTTACCCCAGCCCCTGTCCTTACCCCAGCCCCTGTCCTTACCCCAGTCCTTACCCTGGTCCTTACCCCAGCCCATGTCCTTACCCTGGTCCTTACCCCAGCCCCTGTCCTTACCCCAGCCCTGGTCCTTACCCCAGCCCCTGTCCTTACCCCAGCCCATGTCCTTACCCTGGTCCTTACCCCAGCCCATGTCCTTACCCCAGCCCATGTCCTTACCCAGCCCATGTCCTTACCCTGGTTACCCCAGCCCATGTCCTTACCTGGTCCCAGCCCATGTCCTTACCCTGTCCTTACCCCAGCCCCCCTGTCCTTACCCCAGCCCCTGTACTTACCCCAGCCCCTGTCCTTACCCCAGCCCATGTCCTTACCCCAGCCCCTGTCCTTACCCTGGTCCCCCAGCCCCAGTCCCCTGTCCTTACCCAGCCCCTGTCCTTACCCAGCCCCTGTCCTTACCCCAGCCCCCTGTCCTTACCCCAGCCCCTGTCCTTACCCCACCCTGGTCCTTACCCCAGCCCATGCCCTGTCCTTACCCCAGCCCCTGTCCTACCCCAGCCCCTGTCCTGGTACCCCAGCCCCTGTCCTTACCCCAGCCCATGTCCTTACCCCAGCCCCTGTCCTTACCCCAGCCCCTGTCCTTACCCCAGCCCCTGTCCTTACCCCAGCCCCTGTCCTTACCCCAGCCCATGTCCTTACCCTGGTCCTTACCCCAGCCCATGTCCTTACCCTGGTCCTTACCCCAGCCCATGTCCTTACCCTGGTCCTTACCCCAGCCCCTGTCCTTACCCAGCCCATGTCCTTACCCCAGCCCCTGTACCCTGGTCCTTACCCCAGCCCCTGTCCTTACCCAGCCCCTGTCCTTACCCTGGTCCTTACCCCAGCCCCAGCCCCTGTCCTTACCCCACCCCAGCCCCTGTCCTTACCCCAGCCCATGTCCTTACCCCAGCCCCTGTCCTTACCCCAGCCCCTGGTACCCCAGCTGTCCCTGTGCCCTGGTCCTTACCCCAGCCCATGTCCTTACCCTGGTCCTTACCCCAGCCCATGTCCTTACCCCAGCCCCTGGTCCTTACCCCAGTCCTTACCCTGTCCTTACCCCAGCCCATGTCCTTACCCCAGCCCATGTCCTTACCCTGTCCTTACCCCAGCCCCTGTCCTTACCCCAGCCCATGTCCTTACCCCAGCCCATGTCCTTACCCCAGCCCCTGTCCTTACCCCAGCCCATGTCCTTACCCCACCCTGTCCTTACCCCAGCCCTGTCCTTACCCTGGTCCTTACCCCAGCCCCTGTCCTTACCCTGGTCCTTACCCCAGCCCCTGTCCTTACCCCAGCCCCTGTCCTTACCCTGGTCCTTACCCCAGCCCCTGTCCTTACCCCAGCCCCTGTCCTTACCCTGGTCCTTACCCCAGCCCTGTCCTTACCCCAGCCCATGTCCTTGTCCTTACCCCAGCCCCTTACCCTGGTCCTTACCCAGCCCCTGTCCTTACCCCACCCTGTCCTTACCCCCCCTGTCCTTACCCTGGTCCTTACCCCAGCCCCTGTCCTTACCCCAGCCCTGTCCTTACCCCAGCCCCTGTCCTTACCCCAGCCCCTGTCCTTACCCCAGTCCCCCTGGTCCTTACCCCAGCCCCTGGTCCTTACCCCAGCCCCTGGTCCTTACCCCAGCCCCTGTCCTTACCCCCAGCCCCTGGTCCTACCCCAGGTCCTTACCCCAGTCCCCCTGGTCCTTACCCTGCCCATGTCCTTACCCCAGCCCATGTCCTTACCCCAGCCCCTGTCCTTACCCCAGCCCCTGTCCTTACCCCCCCACCCTGGTCCTTACCCCAGCCCATGTCCTTACCCTGGTCCTTACCCCAGCCCATGTCCTTACCCTGGTCCTTACCCCAGCCCATGTCCTTACCCCAGTCCCCAGCCCATGTCCTTAGCCCCTGGTCCTTACCCCAGCCCATGTCCTTACCCTGGTCCTTACCCCAGCCCATGTCCTTAGCCCATGTCCTTACCCCAGCCCATGTCCTTACCCTGGTCCTTACCCCAGCCCATGTCCTTACCCTGGTCCTTACCCCAGCCCATGTCCCCCTGTCCTTACCCCAGCCCCCACCCCAGCCCTGTCCTTACCCTGGTCCTTACCCCAGCCCCTGTCCTTACCCCAGCCCCTGTCCTTACCCCAGCCCCTGTCCTTACCCTGGTCCTTACCCCAGCCACTGTCCTTACCCCAGCCCCTGTCCTTACCCCAGCCCCTGTCCTTACCCCTGTCCTTACCGCAAGCCCATGTCCTTACCCCAGCCCTGTCCTTACCCTGGTCCTTACCCCCCCCTGTCCCCTGTCCTTACCCCAGCCCATGTCCTTACCCTGGTCCACCCCAGCCCATGTCCTTACCCTGGTCCTTACCCCAGCCCATGTCCTTACCCCAGCCCATGTCCTTACCCCAGCCCCCCTGTCCTTACCCAGTCCTTACCCCAGCCCCTGTCCTTACCCCAGCCCCTGTCCTTACCCAGGTCCTTACCCCAGCCCCTGTCCTTACCCTGGTCCTTACCCCAGCCCCTGTCCTTACCCTGGTCCTTACCCCAGCCCCTGTCCTTACCCCAGCCCATGTCCTTACCCTGGTCCCATGTTACCCCTACCCCAGCCCATGTCCTTACCCTGGTCCTTACCCCAGCCCCTGTCCTTACCCTGGTCCTTACCCCAGCCCCTGTCCTTACCCCAGCCCCTGTCCTTAGCCCCTACCCTGTCCTTACCCCAGCCCATGTACCCCTTACCCCAGCCCCTGTCCTTACCCTGGTCCTTACCCCAGCCCATGTCCTTACCCCAGGTCCTTACCCCAGCCCCTGTCCTTGTCCTTACCCCCCCTGCCCCTGTCCTTACCCCAGCCCATGTCCTTACCCCAGCCCCTGTCCTTAGCCCCTGGTCCTTACCCCAGCCCCTGTCCTTACCCCAGTCCTTACCCCCTACCCCAGCCCATGTCCTTACCCCAGCCCATGTCCTTACCCCAGCCCCTGTCCTTACCCCAGCCCCTGTCCTTACCCCAGCCCATGTCCTTACTGGTCCTACCCCAGCCCATGTCCTTACCCCAGCCCATGTCCTTGTCCTTACCCCAGCTGTCCTTACCCTGTCCTTACCCCAGCCCCTGTCCTTACCCCAGCCCCTGTCCTTACCCCAGCCCTGTCCTTACCCCAGCCCCTGTCCTTACCCCAGCCCTTACCCTGGTACCCCAGCCCCCCTTACCCTGGTCCTTACCCCAGTCCTTACCCCAGCCCTGTCCTTACCCTGGTCCTTACCCCAGCCCCTGTCCTTACCCCAGCCCTGTCCTTACCCCAGCCCATGTCCTTACCCTGGTCCCAGCCCATGTCCTTACCCCACCCTGGTCCTTACCCCAGCCCATGTCCTTACCCCAGCCCCTGTCCTTACCCCAGCCCCTGTCCTTACCCCAGCCCATGTCCTTACCCTTACCCCAGCCCCTGTCCTTACCCTGGTCCTTACCCCAGCCCCTGTCCTTACCCCAGCCCCTGTCCTTACCCCAGCCCCTGTCCTTACCCCAGCCCCTGTCCTTACCCCAGCCCATGTCCTTACCCCAGCCCCTGTCCTTACCCCAGCCCCTGGTCCTTACCCCAGCCCCTGTCCTTACCCTGGTCCTTACCCCAGCCCCTGGTCCCCCTGTCCTTACCCCAGCCCTGTCCTTACCCCAGCCCATGTCCTTACCCCAGCCCCTGGTCCTTACCCCAGTCCTTACCCCAGCCCCCTTACCCCAGCCCCTGTCCTTACCCTGGTCCTTACCCCAGCCCATGTCCTTACCCCAGCCCATGTCCTTAGCCCCCAGCCCATGTCCTTACCCCAGCCCCTGTCCTTACCCTGGTCCTTACCCCAGCCCCTGTCCTTACCCTGGTCCTTACCCCAGCCCCTGTCCTGGTCCTTACCCTGGTCCTTACCCCAGCCCATGTCCTTACCCTGGTCCATGTCCTTACCCCAGCCCCTGTCCTTACCCTGGTCCTTACCCCAGCCCTGTACCCCCTGTCCTTACCCCAGCCCCTGTCCTACCCTACCCCAGCCCATGTCCTTACCCTGGTCCTTACCCCAGCCCATGTCCTTACCCTGGTCCTTACCCCAGCCCATGTCCTTACCCTGGTCCTTACCCCAGCCCCTGTCCTTACCCCACCCTGTCCTTACCCCAGCCCCCTGTCCTTACCCCCTACCCCAGCCCATGTCCTTACCCCAGCCCATGTCCTACCCCAGCCCATGTCCTTACCCTGGTCCTTACCCCAGCCCATGTCCTTACCCTGGTCCTTACCCCAGCCCTGTCCTTACCCCAGCCCCCTGTTACCCTGTCCTTACCCCAGCCCCTGTCCTTCCTTAGCCCATGTCCTTACCCCAGCCCCTGTCCTTACCCTGGTCCTTACCCCAGCCCATGTCCTTACCCAGCCCAGCCCTGGTCCTTACCCCAGCCCCTGTCCTTAGCCCATGTCCTTACCCTGTCCTTACCCCAGCCCCTGTCCTTCTGGTCCTTACCCCAGCCCATGTCCTTACCCTGGTCCTTACCCCAGCCCTGTCCTTACCCCTGGTCCTTACCCCAGCCCTGTCCTTACCCCAGCCCTTACCCCAGCCCATGTCCTTACCCCAGCCCATGTCCTTACCCCAGCCCATGTCCTTACCCCACCCTGGTCCTTACCCCAGCCCCTGTCCTTACCCTGGTCCTTACCCCAGCCCTGTCCTTACCCCAGCCCCTGTCCTTACCCCAGCCCCTGTCCTTACCCCAGCCCCTGTCCTTACCCCAGCCCCTGTCCTTACCCTGTCCTTACCCCAGCCCTGTCCTTACCCCAGCCCCTGTCCTTACCCTGGTCCTTACCCCAGCCCCTGTCCTTACCCCAGTCCTTACCCCCCCTGTCCCAGCCCCTGTCCTTACCCCAGCCCCTGTCCTTACCCCAGCCCCTACCCCAGCCCCCCAGGTCCCATGTCCTTACCCCACCCCAGTCCCCTGTCCTTACCCCAGCCCATGTCCTTACCCTGGTCCTTACCCCAGCCCATGTCCTTACCCTGGTCCTTACCCCAGCCCTGTCCTTACCCCCATGTCCTTACCCCAGCCCATGTCCGTACCCCAGCCCCTGGTCCTTACCCCAGCCCCTGTCCTTACCCTGGTCCTTACCCCAGCCCCTGTCCTTACCCCAGCCCCTGTCCTTACCCTGGTCCTTACCCCAGCCCCTGTCCTTACCCCAGCCCATGTCCTTACCCCAGCCCATGTACCCTTACCCCCCTGGTCCTTACCCCAGCCCATGTCCCCTGGTCCTTACCCCAGCCCATGTCCTTACCCTGGTCCTTACCCCAGCCCATGTCCTTAACCCAGCCCATGTCCTTACCCTGGTCCTTACCCCAGCCCCTGTCCTTACCCCAGCCCCCTTACCCCACCCTGTCCTTACCCCAGCCCATGTCCTTACCCCACCCCCCATGTCCTTACCCAGCCCATGTCCTTACCCCCAGCCCCTGTCCCAGCCCATGTCCTTACCCCATGTCCTTACCCATGTCCTTACCCCAGCCCTGTCCTTACCCTGTCCTTACCCCAGCCCCTGGTCCTTACCCCAGCCCATGTCCTGTCCTTACCCCAGCCCTGTCCTTACCCCCCCAGCCCTGTCCTTACCCCCCCATGTCCTTACCCCAGCCCATGTCCTTACCCCAGCCCCTGTCCTTACCCTGGTCCTTACCCCAGCCCCTGTCCTTACCCTGGTCCTTACCCCAGCCCATGTCCTTACCCCAGCCCTGTCCTTACCCTGGTCCTTACCCCCCCTGTCCTTACCCTGGTCCTTACCCCAGCCCTGTCCTTACCCCAGCCCCTGGTCCTTACCCCAGCCCATGTCCTTACCCCAGCCCTGTCCTTACCCCCAGGTCCTTACCCCAGCCCCTGTCCTTACCCCAGCCCTGGTCCTTACCCCAGCCCCTGTCCTTACCCCAGCCCCCTACCCTGGTCCTTACCCCAGCCCATGTCCTTACCCTGGTCCTTACCCCAGCCCATGTCCTTACCCTGGTCCTTACCCCAGCCCCTGGTCCTTACCCCAGCCCCTGTCCTTACCCTGGTCCTTACCCCAGCCCCTGTCCTTACCCTGGTCCTTACCCCAGCCCTGTCCTTACCCCAGCCCATGTCCCCTGGTCCTTACCCCAGCCCATGTCCTTACCTGGTCCCTTACCCCAGCCCCTGGTCCTTACCCCAGCCCATGTCCTTACCCCAGCCCATGTCCTTACCCTGGTCCTTACCCCAGCCCATGTCCTTACCTGGTCCAGCCCCATGTCCTTACCCTGGTCCTTACCCCAGCCCTGTCCTTACCCTGGTCCCCCAGCCCCTGTCCTTACCCCCCAGCCCCTGTCCTTACCCTGGTCCTACCCCAGCCCCTGTCCTTACCCCAGCCCCTGTCCTTACCCCAGCCCCTGTCCTACCCCAGCCCCTGTCCTTACCCCAGCCCATGTCCTTACCCTGGTCCTTACCCCAGCCCCATGTCCTTACCCAGCCCCCCAGCCCATGTCCTTACCCCAGCCCCTGTCCTTACCCCCCATGTCCTTACCCCAGCCCATGTCCTTACCCTGGTCCTTACCCCAGCCCATGTCCTTACCTGGTCCTTACCCCAGCCCCTGTACCCTGGTCCTTACCCCAGCCCCCATGTCCTTACCCTGGTCCTTACCCCAGTCCCCCTGTCCTTACCCTGTCCTTACCCCAGCCCCTGTCCTTACCCCAGCCCCTGTCCTTACCCCAGCCCCTGTGGTCCTTACCCCAGCCCTGTCCTACCCCAGCCCCCTGGTCCTTACCCCAGCCCCTGTCCTTACCCCTGGTCCTTACCCCAGCCCCTGTCCTTACCCTGGTCCTTACCCCAGCCCCTGTCCTTACCCCAGCCCCTGTCCTTACCCCTGTCCTTACCCCAGCCCATGTCCTTACCCCAGCCCTGTCCTTACCCTGGTCCTTACCCCAGCCCCTGTCTTACCCCAGCCCTGTCCTTACCCCAGCCCTGTCCTTACCCTGGTCCTTAGCCCCCAGCCCCTGTCCTGTCCTTACCCCAGCCCCCTGGTCCTTACCCCAGCCCCTGTCCAGCCCTGGTCCTTACCCCAGCCCCTGTCCTTACCCCTTACCCCAGCCCATGTCCTTACCCCAGCCCTGTCCTTACCCCAGCCCTGTCCTTACCCTGGTCCTTACCCCAGCCCCTGTCCTTACCCCCAGCCCCTGTCCTTACCCCCCCAGTCCCCCTGGTCCTTACCCCAGCCCATGTCCTTGGTCCTTACCCCAGCCCTGTCCTTACCCCAGCCCATGTCCTTACCCTGCCCATGTCCTTACCCCAGCCCCTGTCCTTAGCCCCTGTCCCCTACCCCAGCCCATGTCCTTACCCCAGCCCCTGTCCTACCCCAGCCCTGGTCCTGGTTACCCCAGCCCATGTCCTTACCCCAGCCCATGTCCTTACCCTGGTCCTTACCCCAGCCCTTACCCCTGTCCTTACCCCAGCCCTGTCCTTACCCCAGCCCTGTCCTTACCCCAGGTCCTTACCCCAGCCCATGTCCTTACCCCAGCCCCTGTCCTTACCCCAGCCCAGTCCTTACCCTGGTCCTTACCCCAGCCCATGTCCTTACCCTGGTCCTTACCCCAGCCCCTGTCCTTACCCTGGTCCTTACCCCAGCCCTGTCCTTACCCTGGTCCTTACCCCAGCCCCTGTCCTTACCCTGGTCCTTACCCCAGCCCCTGTCCTTACCCCAGCCCCTGTCCTTACCCTGGTCCTTACCCCAGCCCCTGTCCTTACCCCAGCCCATGTCCTTACCCCAGCCCCTGTCCTTACCCTGGTCCTTACCCCAGCCCCTGTACTTACCCCAGCCCCTGTCCTTACCCCAGCCCATGTCCTTACCCCAGCCCCTGGTCCTTACCCTTACCCCAGCCCTGTCTTACCCCTGGTCCTTACCCCAGTCCCCTGGTCCTTACCCCAGCCCTGTCCTTACCCCAGCCCATGTCCTTACCCTGGTCCTTACCCCAGCCCTGTCCTTAGCCCCTGTCCTTACCCTGGTCCTTACCCCAGCCCCTGTCCTTACCCCAGCCCCTGGTCCTTACCCCAGCCCCTGGTCCTTACCCCAGCCCCTGGTCCTTACCCCAGCCCCTGTCCTTACCCTGGTCCTTATCCCAGCCCCTGTCCTTACCCCAGCCCATGTCCTTACCCCAGCCCATGTAATTACCCTGGTCCTTACCCCAGCCCATGTCCTACCCCAGCCCCCTGGTCCTTACCCCAGCCCATGTCCTTACCCCAGGTCCTTACCCCAGCCCCTGTCCTTACCCTGGTCCTTACCCCAGCCCATGTCCTTACCCCAGCCCCCCTGTCCTTACCCTGGTCCTTACCCCAGCCCCTGTCCTTACCCTGGTCCTTACCCCAGTCCCCCTGTCCTTACCCCCCAGTCCTTACCCCAGCCCCTGTCCTTACCCCCCCTGTCCTTACCCTGGTCCTTACCCCAGCCCCTGTCCTTACCCCAGCCCATGTCCTTACCCCAGCCCCTGTCATTAACCTGGTCCTTACCCCAGCCCATGTCCTTACCCTGGTCCTTACCCCAGCACCTGTCCTTACCCCTTACCCTGGTCCTTACCCCAGCCCCTGTCCTCACCACAGCCCATGTAATTACCCAGGTCCTTACCCCAGCACATGTCCTTACCCTGGTCCTTACCCCAGCCCATGTCCTTACCCTGGTTCTTACCCCAGCCCATGTCCTTAACCCAGCCCATGTCCTTACCCCAGCCCATGTCCTTACCCCAGCCCATGTCCTTACCCCAGCCCCTGTCCTTACCCTGGTCCTTACCCCAGCCCCTGTCCTTACCCTGGTCCTTACCCCAGCCCCTGTCCTTACCCCAGCCCCTGTCCTTACCCCAGCCCCTGTCCTTACCCTGGTCCTTACCCCAGCCCTGTCCTTACCCTGTCCTTACCCCAGCCCCTGTCCTTACCCTGGTCCTTACCCCAGCCCCTGTCCCCCCTGTCCTTACCCCAGCCCAGTCCCCAGCCCTGTACCCTGGTCCTTACCCCAGCCCCTGTCCTTACCCCAGCCCATGTCCTTACCCCAGCCCATGTCCTTACCCCAGCCCATGTCCTTACCCTGGTCCTTACCCCAGCCCATGTCCTTACCCTGGTCCTTACCCCAGCCCATGTCCTTACCCTGTCCTTACCCCAGCCCATGTCCTTACCCCAGCCCCTGTCCTTACCCCAGCCCCTGTCCTTACCCTGGTCCTTACCCCAGCCCCTGTCCTTACCCCAGCCCCTGTCCTTACCCTGGTCCTTACCCCAGCCCCTGTCCTTACCCCAGCCCATGTCCTTACCCCAGCCCCCATGTCCTTACCCTGGTCCTTACCCCAGCCCATGTCCTTACCCTGGTCCTTACCCCAGCCCATGTCCTTACCCTGGTCCTTACCCCAGCCCATGTCCTTACCCCAGCCCATGTCCTTACCCTGGTCCTTACCCCAGCCCATGTCCTTACCCCAGCCCATGTCCTTACCCCAGCCCATGTCCTTACCCCAGCCCATGTCCTTACCCTGGTCCTTACCCCAGCCCCTGTCCTTACCCCAGCCCATGTCCTTACCCATGTCCTTACCCCAGCCCATGTACCCCAGCCCCTGTCCTTACCCCAGTCCTTACCCCAGCCCCTGTCCTTACCCCAGCCCCTGTCCTTACCCTGGTCCTTACCCCAGCCCATGTCCTTACCCCAGCCCATGTCCTTACCCCAGCCCATGTCCTTACCCCAGCCCATGTCCTTACCCTGGTCCTTACCCCAGCCCCTGTCCTTACCCTGGTCCTTACCCCAGCCCCTGTCCTTACCCCAGCCCTGTCCTTACCCCAGCCCCTGTCCTTACCCCAGTCCCCCTCCTTACCCCAGCCCTGTCCTTACCCCAGCCCCCTGGTCCTTAGCCCCCAGCCCCTGTCCTTACCCCAGCCCCTGGTACCCCAGCCCCCTTACCCCAGGTCCTTACCCCAGCCCCTGGTCCTTACCCCAGCCCCTGTCCTTACCCCAGCCCATGTCCTTACCCCAGCCCATGTCCTTACCCTGGTCCTTACCCCAGTCCCCCTGTCCTTACCCCAGTCCCCCCCAGCCCATGTCCTTACCCTGGTCCTTACCCCAGCCCATGTCCTTACCCTGGTCCTTACCCCAGCCCAGCCCATGTCCCCCCTGGTCCTTACCCCAGCCCATGTCCTTACCCCCTGGTCCTGTCCTTACCCCACCCTGTCCTTACCCCAGCCCATGTCCCATGTCCTTACCCCAGCCCATGTCCTTAGCCCCTGTCCTTACCCCAGCCCATGTACCCATGTCCTTACCCCAGCCCATGTACTTACCCTGGTCCTTACCCCAGCCCCTGTCCTTACCCTGGTCCTACCCCAGCCCCTGTCCTTACCCCAGCCCCTGTCCTTACCCCAGCCCCTGTCCTTCCTTACCCCAGCCCATGTCCTTACCCCCTGTCCTTACCCCAGCCCCTGTCCTTACCCCAGCCCCTGTCCTTACCCTGGTCCTTACCCCAGCCCTGTCCTTACCCTGTCCTTACCCAGCCCCTGTCCTTACCCCAGCCCATGTCCTTACCCAGCCCCTGTCCTTACCCCAGCCCATGTACCCTGGTCCTTACCCCAGCCCATGTCCTTACCCTGGTCCTTACCCCCCCAGTCCTACCCCAGCCCCTGGTCCTTACCCCAGCCCATGTCCCCTGGTCCTTACCCCAGCCCCTGCCCTGTCCTACCCCAGTCCTTACCCCAGCCCCCTACCCTGGTCCTTACCCCAGCCCCTGCCCCTGGTCCTTACCCCAGCCCTGTGGTCCTTACCCCAGCCCCTGTCCTTACCCCAGCCCCTGTCCTGGTCCTTACCCCAGCCCCTGTCCTTACCCCCCTGGTCCTTACCCCAGCCCCTGTCAGCCCATGTCCTTACCCTTACCCTGGTCCTTACCCCAGCCCCTGTCCTTACCCCAGCCCCTGTCCTTACCCTTAGCCCCAGCCCATGTCCTTACCCCCAGCCCCTGTCCTTACCCCAGCCCCTGTCCTTACCCTGGTCCTTACCCCAGCCCCTGTCCTTACCCCAGCCCATGTCCTTACCCCAGCCCCTGTCCTTACCCCTTTACCCCTGTCCCCCTGGTCCTTACCCCAGCCCATGTCCTTACCCCAGCCCCTGGTCCTTACCCCAGCCCCTGGTCCTTACCCTGGTCCTTACCCCAGCCCCTGTCCTTACCCCAGCCCATGTCCTTACCCCAGCCCATGTCCTTACCCTGGTCCTTACCCCAGCCCCTGTCCTTACCCCAGCCCATGTCCTTACCCCAGCCCCTGGTCCTTACCCCAGCCCTGTCCTTAGCCCCCTGGTCCTGTACCCCAGCCCATGTCCTTACCCTGGTCCTTACCCCAGCCCCTGTCCTTACCCTGGTCCTTACCCCAGCCCCTGGTCCTTACCCCAGCCCCTGTCCTTACCCTGGTCCTTACCCTGGTCCTTACCCCAGCCCCTGTCCTTACCCCAGCCCATGTCCTTACCCCAGCCCATGTCCTTACCCTGGTCCTTACCCCAGCCCATGTCCTTACCCTGGTCCTTACCCCGGCCCATGTCCTTACCCCTGGTCCTTACCCCAGCCCTGTCCTTACCCCAGCCCTGTCCTTACCCCAGCCCCTGTCCTTACCCCAGCCCCCCTGGTCCTTACCCCAGCCCCTGTCCTTAGCCCCTGGTCCTTACCCCAGCCCATGTCCTTACCCTGGTCCTTACCCCAGCCCCTGTCCTTACCCCAGCCCCTGTCCTTACCCTGGTCCTTACCCCAGCCCCTGTCCTTACCCCAGCCCTGTCCTTACCCCAGCCCATGTCCTTACCCTGGTCCTTACCCCAGCCCATGTCCTTACCCTGGTCCTTACCCCAGCCCATGTCCTTACCCCAGCCCCTGTCCTTACCCCAGCCCCTGTCCTTACCCCAGCCCATGTCCTTACCCTGGTCCTTACCCCAGCCCCTGTCCTTACCCTGGTCCTTACCCCAGCCCCTGTCCTTACCCTGGTCCTTACCCCAGCCCCTGGTCCTTACCCCAGCCCATGTCCTTAGCCCCCAGCCCTGTCCTTACCCCAGCCCATGTCCTTACCCTGGTCCTTACCCCAGCCCATGTCCTTAGCCCCTGTCCTTACCCCAGCCCCTGGTCCATACCCCAGCCCTGTCCTCACCCCAGCCCATGTCCTTACCCTGGTCCTTACCCCAGCCCCATGTCTTACCCTGGTCCTTACCCCAGCCCATGTCCTTACCCCAGCCCCTGTCCTTACCCCAGCCCCTGTCCTTACCCCAGCCCCTGTCCTTACCCCAGCCCATGTCCTTACCCCAGCCCATGTCCTTACCCCAGCCCCTGTCCTTACCCCAGCCCCTGTCCTTACCCTGGTCCTTACCCCAGCCCCTGTCCTTACCCTGGTCCTTACCCCAGCCCCTGTCCTTACCCCAGCCCCTGTCCTTACCCCAGCCCCTGTTCTTACCCTGGTCCTTACCCCAGCCCCTGTCCTTACCCCAGCCCCTGTCCTTACCCTGGTCCTTACCCCAGCCCCTGTCCTTACCCCAGCCCCTGTCCTTACCCTGCCCTTGTCCTTACCCTGGTCCTTACCCCAGCCCATGTCCTTACCCCAGCCCATGTCCTTACCCCAGCCCATGTCCTTACCCCAGCCCATGTACTTACCCTGGTCCTTACCCCAGCCCCTGGTCCTTACCCCAGCCCATGTCCTTACCCTGGTCCTTACCCCAGCCCATGTCCTTACCCTGGTCCTTACCCCAGCCCCTGTCCTTACCCCAGCCCCTGTCCTTACCCCAGCCCATGTCCTTACCCTGGTCCTTACCCCAGCCCCTGTCCTTACCCCAGCCCCTGTCCTTACCCTGGTCCTTACCCCAGCCCCTGTCCTTACCCCAGCCCATGTCCTAACCCCAGCCCATGTAATTACCCTGGTCCTTACCCCAGCCCATGTCCTTACCCTGGTCCTTACCCCAGCCCATGTCCTTACCCCAGCCCATGTCCTTACCCCAGCCCTGTCCTTACCCCAGCCCATGTCCTTACCCTGGTCCTTACCCCAGCCCTGTCCATGTCCTTACCCCAGCCCATGTCCTTACCCCAGCCCATGTCCTACCCTGGTCCTTACCCCAGCCCATGTCCTTACCCCAGCCCTGTCCTTACCCCAGCCCCTGTCCCCCTGTCCTTACCCCAGCCCTGGCCTTTCCCCAGCCCCTGTCCTTACCCTGGTCCTTACCCCAGCCCATGTCCTTACCCCAGCCCATGTCCTTACCCCAGCCCCCTGTCCTTACCCCAGCCCATGTCCTTACCCCAGCCCATGTCCCCTGGTCCCCCAGCCCCTGTACCCTGGTCCTTACCCCAGCCCCTGTCCTTACCCCAGCCCTGTCCTTACCCCAGCCCCTGTCCTTACCCCAGCCCCTGTCCTTACCCCAGCCCCTGTCCTTACCCCAGCCCCTGTCCTTACCCCAGCCCCTGTCCTTACCCCAGCCCCCTGGTACCCCAGCCCATGTCCTTACCCTGGTCCTTACCCCAGCCCCTGTCCTTACCCTGGTCCTTACCCCAGCCACCTGGTCCTTACCCCAGCCCATGTCCTTACCCTGGTCCTTACCCCAGCCCATGTCCTTACCCCAGCCCATGTCCTTACCCCAGGTCCTTACCCCAGCCCTTACCCTGTCCTTACCCAGCCCATGTCCCAGCCCATTACCCTGGTCCTTACCCCAGCCCCTGTCCAGCCCATGTCCTTACCCCAGCCCATGTCCTTACCCTGGTCCTTACCCCAGCCCATGTCCTTAGCCCCCAGCCCCTGTCCTTACCCCAGCCCATGTCCTTACCCTGGTCCTTACCCCAGCCCCTGTCCTTACCCTGGTCCTTACCCCCCTGTCCTTACCCTGGTCCTTACCCCAGCCCTGTCCTTACCCCAGCCCCTGTCCCACCCTGGTCCTTACCCCAGTCCCCTGTCCTTACCCCAGCCCCTGTCCTTACCCCAGCCCCTGTCCTTACCCCAGCCCCTGTCCTTACCCTGTCCTTACCCCAGCCCTGTCCTTACCCTGGTCCTTACCCCAGCCCCTGTCCTTACCCCAGCCCCTGTCCTTACCCCAGCCCCTGTCCTTACCCTGGTCCTTACCCCAGCCCATGTCCTTACCCTGGTCCTTACCCCAGCCCATGTCCTTACCCTGGTCCTTACCCCAGCCCCTGTCCTTACCCCAGCCCCTGTCCTTACCCTGGTCCTTACCCCAGCCCATGTCCTTACCCTGGTCCTTACCCCAGCCCCTGTCCTTACCCTGGTCCTTACCCCAGCCCCTGTCCTTACCCCAGTCCTTACCCCCCCTGTCCTTACCCTGGTCCTTACCCCAGCCCCTGTCCTTACCCCACCCTGGTCCTTACCTTACCCCAGCCCCTGTCCTTACCCTGGTCCTTACCCCAGCCCATGTCCTTACCCTGGTCCTTACCCCAGCCCATGTCCCAGCCCATGTCCTTACCCTGGTCCTTACCCCAGCCCCTGTCCTTACCCCAGGTCCTTATGTCCCCCCTGGTCCTTACCCCAGCCCAGCCCCTGGTCAGCCCAGCCCCTGTCCTTACCCTGGTCCTTACCCCAGCCCCCCCTGTCCTTACCCCAGCCCTGTCCTTACCCCAGCCCTGTCCTTACCCCAGCCCCTGGTCCTTACCCCAGCCCCTGTCCTTACCCTGGTCCTTACCCCAGCCCCTGTCCTTACCCTGGTCCTTACCCCAGCCCCTGTCCTTACCCCAGCCCCCATGTCCTTACCCCAGCCCCTGGTCCTTACCCCAGCCCTGTCCTTACCCTGGTCCCCCTGTCCCCCAGCCCATGTCCTTACCCCAGCCCTGTCCTTACCCCAGCCCCTGTCCTTACCCTGGTCCTTACCCCAGCCCCTGTCCTTACCCCAGCCCCTGTCCTTACCCCAGCCCCTGGTCCTTACCCCAGTCCTTACCCTGGTCCTTTCCCCAGCCCCTGTCCTTACCCCCCCAGTCCCCATGTCCTTACCCCAGCCCATGTCCTTACCCCAGCCCATGTCCTTACCCCAGCCCATGTCCTTACCCCAGCCCCTGTCCTTACCCCAGCCCATGTCCTTACCCCAGCCCCTGGTCCTTACCCCAGCCCCTGGTCCTTACCCTGGTCCTTACCCCAGCCCATGTCCTTACCCTGGTCCTTACCCCAGCCCATGTCCTTACCCTGGTCCTTACCCCAGCCCCTGTCCTTACCCTGGTCCTTACCCCAGCCCATGTCCTTACCCCAGCCCATGTCCTTACCCCAGCCCATGTCCTTACCCTGGTCCTGGTTACCCCAGCCCATGTCCTTACCCCCTGTGTCCTTACCCTGGTCCTTACCCCAGCCCCTGTCCTTACCCCAGCCCCTGTCCTTACCCTGGTCCTTACCCCTGCCCCTGTCCTTACCCCAGCCCATGTCCTTACCCCAGCCCTGTCCTTACCCCAGTCCCCCTGTCCTTACCCCAGCCCCTGGTCCTTACCCCAGCCCCTGGTACCCCAGCCCCTGTCCTTACCCCAGCCCCCCTGGTCCTTACCCCAGCCCCTGTCCTTACCCCCCTGGTCCTTACCCTGGTCCTTACCCCAGCCATTGTCCTTACCCTGGTCCTTACCCCAGCCCAGCCCCTGTCCTTAACCTGTCCTTACCCCAGCCCATGTCCTTAACCCTGGTCCTTACCCCAGCCCATGTCCTTACCCTGGTCCTTACCCCAGCCCATGTCCTTACCCTGGTCCTTACCCCAGCCCATGTCCTTACCCCAGCCCATGTCCTTACCCCTGGTCCTTACCCCAGCCCCCCTGGTCCTTAGCCCTGGTCCTTACCCCAGCCCATGTCCTTACCCCAGGTCCTTACCCCAGCCCTGGTACCCCAGCCCTTACCCCAGCCCATGTCCTTACCCCAGCCCATGTCCTTACCCTGGTCCTTACCCCAGCCCCTGTCCTTACCCTGGTCCTTACCCCAGCCCCTGTCCTTACCCCAGCCCTGTCCTTACCCCCAGTCCTTACCCCCCCTGTCCTTACCCCAGTCCCCCTGGTCCTTACCCCAGCCCCTGTCCTTACCCCAGCCCCTGTCCTGGTCCTTACCCCAGCCCCTGGTCCTTACCCCAGCCCCTGGTCCTTACCCCAGCCCCTGTCCTTACCCTGGTCCTTACCCCAGCCCATGTCCTTACCCTGGTCCTTACCCCAGCCCATGTCCTTACCCTGGTCCTTACCCCAGCCCCTGGTCCTTACCCCAGCCCCTGTCCTTACCCCAGCCCCTGTCCTTACCCTGGTCCTTACCCCAGCCCATGTCCTTACCCTGGTCCTTACCCCAGCCCCTGTCCTTACCCCAGCCCCTGTCCTTACCCTGGTCCTTACCCCAGCCCATGTCCTTACCCCAGCCCATGTCCTTACCCCAGCCCATGTCCTTACCCCAGCCCATGTCCTTACCCTGGTCCTTACCCTTACCCCAGCCCTGTCCTTGTCCCCAGCCCCTGGTCCTTACCCCAGCCCCTGTCCTTACCCCAGCCCCTGTCCTTACCCCAGTCCTTACCCCTGTCCTTACCCCAGCCCCTGTCCTTACCCCAGCCCCTGTCCTTAGCCCCCAGTCCCCTGTCCCTACCCTGGTCCTTACCCCAGCCCCTGTCCTTACCCTGGTCCTTACCCCAGCCCATGTCCTTACCCTGGTCCTTACCCCAGCCCATGTCCTTACCCTGGTCCTTACCCCAGCCCCTGTCCTTACCCTGGTCCTTACCCCAGCCCATGTCCTTACCCTGGTCCTTACCCCAGCCCATGTCCTTACCCCAGCCCATGTCCTTCCCTGGTACTTACCCCAGTCCATGTCCTTAACCTGGTCCTTACCCCAGCCCCTGTCCTTAGCCCCTGTCCTTACCCCAGCCCCCTGTCCTTACCCCAGCCCATGTCCTTACCCCAGCCCTGTCCTGTCCTTACCCCAGCCCATGTCCTTACCCTGTCCTTACCCCAGCCCCTGTCCTTACCCCAGCCCCTGTCCTTACCCCAGCCCCTGTCCTTACCCCAGCCCCTGTCCTTACCCTGGTCCTTACCCCAGCCCCTGTCCTTACCCCAGCCCCTGTCCTTACCCTGGTCCTTACCCCAGCCCCTGTCTTTACCCCAGCCCATGTCCTTAGCCCCTGTCCTTACCCCAGCCCCTGTCCTTACCCCAGCCCCTGTCCTTACCCCAGCCCCTGTCCTTACCCTGTCCTTACCCCAGCCCCTGTCCTTACCCCAGCCCATGTCCTTACCCCAGCCCTGTCCTTACCCCAGCCCCTGTCCTTACCCCCAGCCCCTGGTCCTTACCCCAGCCCCTGTCCTTACCCCAGCCCCTGTCCTTACCCCAGCCCCCTACCCCAGCCCTGTCCTTACCCCAGCCCCTGTCCTTACCCCAGCCCCTGTCCTTACTGGTCCCCCTGGTCCTTACCCCAGCCCTGTCCTTACCCTGGTCCTTACCCCAGCCCTGTCCTTACCCCAGCCCTGTCCTTACCCCCCTGGTCCTTACCCCAGCCCATGTCCTACCCCAGCCCTGGTCCTTACCCCAGCCCATGTCCTTACCCTTAGCCCCTGTCCCCTGGTCCTTACCCCAGCCCATGTCCTTACCCCAGCCCATGTCCTTACCCCAGTCCCCTGTCCTTACCCCAGCCCATGTCCTTACCCTGGTACCCCCCAGCCCATGTCCTTACCCCAGGTCCTGTCATTACCCTGGTCCTTACCCCAGCCCCTGTCCTTACCCCAGCCCATGTCCTTACCCTGGTCCTTACCCCAGCCCCTGTCCTTACCCCAGCCCCTGTCCTTACCCCAGCCCCTGTCCTTACCCCAGCCCCTGGTCCTTACCCCAGCCCCTGGTCCTTACCCCAGCCCCTGGTCCTTACCCCAGCCCCTGGTCCTTACCCTGGTCCTTACCCCAGCCCATGTCCTTACCCTGGTCCTTACCCCAGCCCATGTCCTTACCCTGGTCCTTACCCCAGCCCCTGGTCCTTACCCTGGTCCTTACCCCAGCCCATGTCCTTACCCTGGTCCTTACCCCAGCCCATGTCCTTACCCCAGCCCATGTCCTTCACCTGGTCCTTACCCCAGCCCATGTCCTTAACCTGGTCCTGTCATTACCCTGGTCCTTACCCCAGCCCATGTCCTTACCCCAGCCCATGTCCTTACCCTGTCCTT
>NW_027004691.1:125000-147726 GCF_036934945.1 Oncorhynchus masou masou
CTGTTTCCTCTGGCTTTATTGTTGAGGACATGGTACCTCCCCCACACTGCTCTACCAATCTACTGAGGTCTCTGTTCCCACCAATCAGCTTCTCTAGACCGTTACCCTCTAAAGCATCGCCATGGGTGAAGAGGATGATGGAGTGCTTTGTCAGTCCTGACCCAAACACACTCTCTAGAGTTTCAATAGCTTGTTTCTCCTGCTCTGTGAACCTGTCATTCACTCGTAAAACTATGAGGAAGGCATGAGTCCCTGGGCTAGACTCATAGATGCTCATACCAATCTCCTTTGCTAATTCTTCAACAGGAAGCTGTGTGTCAAACAGTCCTGGAGTGTCAACCACACTGACATCCCTCCCATCTACTGCTGCCTGTTTCCTTTCTGTTTTACGTGTTACAGAGGACGAGCTCAGTTCAGAATGGAAACTCGTCCCACCAAGGATGGTGTTTCCTGTTGCACTCTTCCCAACACCGGTTTTTCCAAGCAGAACAATCCTTCACTCTGGGAGATTCCTGATGGAGGAGCTCCTTGAAAGTGTTGAATCTGTGTATAGAGAAATACATCACATTTGATAAACTGATACAGTAAAATGACTACCATCTCATCCCCTATACAGGCAGTTATTGGTGTACTGAATAATAATGATTTACAGTGCCTTGCGAAAGTATTCGGCCCCCTTGAACTTTGCAACCTTTTGCCACATTTCAGGCTTCAAACATAAAGATATAAAACTGTATTTTTTTTGTGAAGAATCAACAAGTGGGACACAATCATGAAGTGGAATGACATTTATTGGATATTTCAAACTTTAACAAATCAAAACTGAAAAATTGGGCGTGCAAAATTATTCAGCCCCTTTACTTTCAGTGCAGCAAACTCTCCAGAAGTTCAGTGAGGATCTCTGAATGTTCCAATGTTGACCTAAATGACTAATGATGATAAATACAATCCACCTGTGTGTAATCAAGTCTCCATATAAATGCACCTGCACTGTGATAGTCTCAGAGGTCCGTTAAAAGCGCAGAGAGCATCATGAAGAACAAGGAACACACCAGGCAGGTCCGAGATACTGTTGTGAAGAAGTTTAAAGCCGGATTTGGATACAAAAAGATTTCCCAAGCTTTAAACATCCCAAGGAGCACTGTGCAAGCGATAATATTGAAATGGAAGGAGTATCAGACCACTGCAAATCTACCAAGACCTGGCCATCCCTCTAAACTTTCAGCTCATACAAGGAGAAGACTGATCAGAGATGCAGCCAAGAGGCCCATGATCACTCTGGATGAACTGCAGAGATCTACAGCTGAGGTGGGAGACTCTGTCCATAGGACAACAATCAGTCGTATATTGCACAAATCTGGCCTTTATGGAAGAGTGGCAAGAAGAAAGCCATTTCTTAAAGATATCCATAAAAAGTGTCGTTTAAGGTTTGCCACAAGCCACCTGGGAGACACACCAAACATGTGGAAGAAGGTGCTCTGGTCAGATGAAACCAAAATTGAACTTTTTGGCAACAATGCAAAACGTTATGTTTGGCGTAAAAGCAACACAGCTCATCACTCTGAACACACCATACCCACTGTCAAACATGGTGGTGGCAGCATCATGGTTTGGGCCTGCTTTTCTTCAGCAGGGACAGGGAAGATGGTTAAAATTGATGGGAAGATGGATGGAGCCAAATACAGGACCATTCTGGAAGAAAACCTGATGGAGTCTGCAAAAGACCTGAGACTGGGACGGAGATTTGTCATCCAATAAGACAATGATCCAAAACATAAAGCAAAATCTACAATGGAATGGTTCAAAAATAAACATATCCAGGTGTTAGAATGGCCAAGTCAAAGTCCAGACCTGAATCCAATCGAGAATCTGTGGAAAGAACTGAAAACTGCTGTTCACAAATGCTCTCCATCCAACCTCACTGAGCTCGAGCTGTTTTGCAAGGACGAATGGGAAAAAATTTCAGTCTCTCGATGTGCAAAACTGATAGAGACATACCCCAAGCGACTTAAAGCTGTAATCGCAGCAAAAGGTGGCGCTACAAAGTATTAACTTAAGGGGCTGAATAATTTTGCACGCCCAATTTTTCAGTTTTTGATCTGTTAAAAAAGTTTGAAATATCCAATAAATGTCGTTCCACTTCATGATTGTGTCCCACTTGTTGTTGATTCTTCACAAAAAAATACAGTTTTATATTTTTATGTTTGAAGCCTGAAATGTGGCAAAAGGTTGCAAAGTTCAAGGGGGCGAATACTTTCGAAAGGCACTGTATGTCTGGTGTTTAAATCTTTATGGTGAATGTGGAGTTCTGGGGAGTTCTGGCACACCAAGCCAACTTATTAAAGCTTCAATCTGGGATTTGGGAAGCTGATCAATAGCAATTTCAATTCTTTATGTACATTGATTCTTGAATAATATCACAAATGCATCATAAGATCATTATAACACAATGTAAGATTTCATTACTCCAATTTTTGCAATTTTAAACAAACAAGTTTATAGCTTCAACATATAAAACTATCTATTGGTTGTGATGGACTGTCAGTCATTGTATCTAAACCAATGAGGTTACATTTCTCCAGCACTATCCCAGCTGTATGCCACATTAAGTGGCCGAGGGGGACATGGTTGTCTTCCCAGAATGTATATCTTTAACCAGAAGACCAGAGGGTTATACTAATTAGTAAACATTTAATAAATCTTCCTCAAGTATGGTCTCAGTCATTGTCATGCCAAACAAAATAACTGGTCTTACAATTCTCAGACTCCAGTCACCCCAGTCATAGACTGTTCTCTCTACACCCGCATGGCAAGCGGTACCGGAGTGTCAAGTCTAGGTCCAAGAGGCTTCTAAACAGCTTCTACCCCAAAGCCATAAGACTCCTGAACATCTAATCAAATGGCAACCCAGACTATTTCCATTGCCCCCTCCCCCTTTTTACACTGCTGCTACTCTTATCTATGCATAGTCACTTTAATAACTCTACCTACATGTACATATTACCTCGACTAACCGGTACCCCCTGTATATAGACTCCACATTGACTCTGTACCGGTACCCCCTGTATATAGCCTCCACATTGACTCTGTACTGGTACCCCCTGTATATAGCCTCCACATTGACTCTGTACTGGTACCCTGTATATAGCCTCCACATTGACTCTGTACTGGTACCCTCTGTATATAGCCTCCACATTGACTCTGTACCGGTACCCCCTGTATATAGCCTCCACATTGACTCAGTACTGGTAACCCCTGTATATAGCCTCCACATTGACTCAGTACTGGTACCCTCTGTATATAGCCTCCACATTGACTCTGTACCATAACACCCTGTATACAGCCTCCACATTGACTCTGTACTGGTACCCCCTGTATATAGCCTCCACATTGACTCTGTACTGGTAACCCCTGTATATAGCCTCCACATTGACTCAGTACTGGTACCCCCTGTATATAGCCTCCACATTGACTCAGTACCGGTAACCCCTGTATATAGCCTCCACATTGACTCTGTACCAGTACCCCCTGTATATAGCCTCCACATTGACTCTGTACCAGTACCCCCTGTATATAGCCTCCACATTGACTCTGTACCGGTACCCCCTGTATATAGCCTCCACATTGACTCTGTACCGGTACCCTCTGTATATAACCTCCATATTGACTCTGTACCGGTACCCCCTGTATATAGCCTCCACATTGACTCTGTACCGGTACCACCTGTATACAGCCTCGCTATTGTTATTTTACTGCTGCTCTTGAATGATTTGTTACTTTTATTTATTTATTTTATTAAAAACTGCACTGTTGGATGAGGGCATGTGAGAAAGCATTTCACTGTAAGGTCTTACACCTGTTGTATTCGGCGCATGTGACAAATCAATTTTGATATAAACAGTTAGCTATACTTACTGAGATAGATGGATGTCTTTTCCAGCAGTGATTTGACCTGCTCAGGATCACCCCTCTTGTTGTTGAACACATGGTATCTTCCACTGTATTTTCTCATCACTTCTGTGAGGTCATCTGAGTCAGCAATGAATTCTTCTATAGTCTGGTCTTCCAACTCATCTCCTCTGGTGAACAGGATCCAGGTTTGCTTCAAAAGACTCTCTCCTAGAAGACCTTCTACTTTACTAATGACCCTCATCTCTTCTTCTGTTAATCTGTCTATCTTCACCACCAGGAGAAACACACGGGGACCAGATGAGGTTAACTTGAGGACTTCCTGTAATTTCCCTGAATTTGCTCTTCAGATTGATCGGGGTTACAGAATCCTGGAGTGTCATACACAACAAGATCTATTCCTTCAATGGTGACATTTTGTTTCTCAATATTAACAGTCACTGATTTGGAACTCTTCTTTGAGACAAAATCCTTTCGTCCCAGGATGGTGTTTCCTGTTGCACTCTTCCCAACACCGGTTTTTCCAAGCAGAACAATCCTTCTCTCTGGGAGATTCCTGATGGAGGAGCTCCTTGAAAGTGTAGAATCTGTATTGAGAAATACATCACATTTGATAAACTGATACAGTAAAATGACTACCATCTCATCACCTATACAGGCAGTTATTGGTGTACTGAATAATAATGATTTATGTCTGGTGTTTAAATCTTTATGGTGAATGTGGAGTTCTGGGGAGTTCTGGCACACCAAGCCAACTTATTAAAGCTTCAATCTGGGATTTGGGAAGCTGTTCAATAGTCATTTCAATTCTTTATTGATTCTTGAATAATATCACATAAATGCATCATAAGATCATTATAACACAATGTAAGATTCCATTACTCCAATTTTTGCAAACAAAAATGTAAACAAACAAGTCTTATAGCTTCAACATATAAAACTCTTGGATGTCATGGACTGTCTGTTATTGCATCTGATAGGTTACATTTCTCGAACCCCATCCCAGCTGTATACCACATTAAGTGGTTGAGGGGGACATTGTTGTTATCCCAGAATGCATCTCTTTAACCAGAAGACCGGAGAGGTATACTACGTAGCGGGATAGAGGAGTTAGCTAGCTAACTTTGGTGAATTCTGAGTTCAACTCGGGATAACTGTTAAACTTAACGAGGACCCCTTTTTTCACGCCTATAGAAAATAACTGTATCAAGTCACACTAAGTTATACTGTTATGATTCAAATGCATCCTGTCATCACTAAATGTGTACTGTATTTCAATATGACTATTTTAACACAAAATAACATCTGATTAATTAAATATTTAATCAATCTTCCTCAAGTATTGTCTTAGTCATTGTCATGAAAACAAAATAACTGGTCTTACAATTCTCAGGCAGGACGACCTATAATCACCTCAGCTACAGGAGACATGAAAAGATTGTGTTCATAACGTTATCAATGACATGACCTACTGAGCTCTCATCTAGAATATCTAGTTTTCTATCATCAGTATTATACACTTTAAAACACAGTATTTCAATCATGGAAACATTTACAGTTAGTCAACATAACATTTCTGGCTAATCCTTTATATAAACAGTTAGTTAAACTTACTGAGATAGATGGATGTCTTTTGCAGCAGTGATTTGACCTGTTCAGGATCACCCCTCTTGTTGTTGAACACATGGTATCTTCCACTGTATTTTCTCATCACTTCTGTGACAGAGTCAGCAATTAATTCTTCTATAGTCTGGTCTTCTAACTCATCTCCTCTGGTGAACAGGATCCAGGTTTGCTTCAAAAGACTCTCTCCTAGAAGACCTTCTATTTTACTGATGACCCTCATCTCTTCTTCTGTTAATCTGTCTATCTTCACCACCAGGAGAAACACACGGGGACCAGATGAGGTTAACTTGAGGACTTCCTGTAATTTCCCCTGAATTTGCTCTTCAGATTGATCGGAGTTACAGAATCCTGGAGTGTCATACACGACAAGATCTATTCCTTCAATGGTGACATTTTGTTTCTCAATATCAGCAGTCACTGATTTGGAACTCTTCTTTGAGAAAAAATCTTTGCGTCCCAGGATGGTGTTTCCTGTGGCACTCTTCCCTGCTCCTGTTTTACCAAGTAACACCACCTGCAATGGTTTGGATGTAGCTTGCAAAAGTTTGGATTGGTGCCTGATCTTGAAGGAATTATCAAAACCCTGAGCCATGTCATTGCATTTACGTTAAAAGTTGATTTAAACTGACAGCTTTGCAGCTCTGGTTCACCAATAGGCGTGTGTGTCATTGAGTTGTATCCTAAATCTATCATGTAAAAGCAGTCCATTGAAATGCATTATTGGTAGGGTAATATTTAGGCTACATATTCGTATTAAATCAGACATAACACAATCAAGATTGACCACGTCTTCCGTGACGCAATTCGCTTGAAACTTCGTTTTATCGGCATATTCAACAGAGTTTACTAAATATTACCTTCAACAGTGTTATCCTGTGATCAAGCCATCATTGTTTTGAGATTATTGTTAGCGTAAAAATGTTAGCTAACGGTTTAGCAACTAGCATGTTTGACGTTTCAGTGGAAACATTACTATTCACAGCTTTTTGACAAGCGGTTTAGCAAACAAATACGTCCAGTATTATCGTCATTGGCCACCTTATTATTTTGTTCAATTACAAGATATATCCGTTTAATTGTGTTCGAAAAAGAGACACCGACCTCGTCTCAGAAGTGTTTACTAGATAGTTGGCTCGTCTTCCGGTTAAAAAAAGATACTTGTCGTCAACTTTTCATTGCGTTGCCCGGCGCGCGCGCCTGTGGACTTCTAAGGTTTAACGGCGGTTGGCATCCAGTTTGTTACATTACCGCCACCTACTCGACTGGAGTACAACTCCATTATACTTTACTTGAAAAAATAAATACCCTACCATCTAACACTATACTCACTAATTTCCAAATTATATAAAATAAAATTAACTACCCCCTACTCCGCTAATTAAACGTATTTATTCCTACCTCATGCCATCACCCTGACACACATCCTGTAACTCTTCTGCTGTCAAGTCTCGCACACCCAAATACCTCTCCAGCTGCCACTCCAACCTCAATTTTCGGAGACTTCCGATTCATCCCTGCAGTACAATTAATAACCATTGCTTAAATTCTAAAAATCTAATCTTACTGAATCTTATTTAGCTTTTTGGCCTATCCCTCTACTTCTCTCTCTACTACTCTCACCACTCCTCCCCCTTGACCCATCTTCCTCTACTTTCTTCACTGCCTCAGCATATGACAACTCCTGCTCTACTCTAACCCTGGAAACCTCAACCTGCCTCTCTCTCACACGGGACATTTCTGATCCCCAGCTACATGGACACTCCTACAATTAACACATTCCATTACTTACCCCAATGCTACACACTCCTTTGTCTAAATGCCCTTCTGCACATTTCTCACTCCTTGGACTCTCTCTCCTACATACTGCTGCCACATGCCCATAAACTGGACACCTGTAACAACGTAATGTATTAGGGACTTACGCTCATACAGGATAAATTATATATCCTAACTTCTCTTTATCAGGCAAAGACTCAACTTCAAAACTCAAAAGAACAGACAATGACTCTTCTGTTTCCCCTGTTTCTCCCCACCCTGTCTGCGTCGCATCAAACACCAAGAATCTTTGCCCTCAGCTAGTCAACGTTTATATCTACTGTTACCCCAGTTATCACTCCTTTCATTGGTGACCTTTTCTTGAAAATGAAACAATTAACTTATCCTGCCCCTGTTCGTTTTACTTCGAGCGCATTCTTCCTCAGCCCAACAGAAACACAATTATCACAAGACCACTTCTGGTTACCTTCACCAATTCCACATGACCCAACAAATGGATCAGCCAAAAGGTCACTTTTTCCATAAACTTCACTCCTACTGTCACAGACTCTTCTTCATCCTGATCCTCGGTGTATACAGGTTTTGCAGATTCATCTTATGTTTTGAGAAAGTAGATAACAGTTTAATACTAAAATGTAAATTATTCATACTCATTTACATCAAATAAAAGTTTAATTTCAGTGACGTGCATTGACATAAACAATGAAAATACTGTTGGAGTTTGTGTTGCAGAGATGCACTTAGAAAGTAAAGGAAGAAATACACAAGAAGGGTTGAATAAATATATATATTATATTTTAGACACACACACATGTATCCTTACAAATAAATAATTGCAAATGAAAACAAACAAAACAAACAATTAAATATTGACCTCCATCGCTATATTGTCACAGAAATCACAATTAAAACCCAGCTCCACCATCACAGCACTCACCTGTAGTGGAACCAGAAGTCACAGCACACACCTGCAGTGGAACCAGAAGTCACAGCACACACCTGCAGTGGAACCAGATGTCACAGCACACACCTGCAGTGGAACCAGAAGTCACAGCACACACCTGTAGTGGAACCAGAAGTCACAGCACACACCTGTAGTGGAACCAGAAGTCACAGCACACACCTGTAGTGGAACCAGTGCTGACAGAAGTCACAGCACAACCATGGCACCTCAGACTCACACTCCTGGGGGGAGCTTGCAGGTGCTGCTCACTAAAAATAAAAACTATACCATCAAATTGATTAACATGGTTTGCAAATGTAGAAGTACTACAGCAACAATAGTAATTAATACAACTGAGAGAGATGATGAAGTACCTGAGAGAGATGCCATGGGTGGCCTGACAGAGGTGGCAGGTGGAGCTATTCTCTTCCTTGTCTGTGCTGCAGTTTGAGAAAAGTACGGTTAGACAGAGCATGTTTCATGAAAACCCTTTTCAGCTTTTTACACCAATACCTCTGGAGGAAGCTGCAGAGGGTTTGGAGGAAGCTGCAGAGGGTTTGGAGGAGGTGGACATGCCTCGAGGGCTGGTGCTGTGGACTTTAGATATGTAAAGAGAGGATTTTTTTTTTTTAACATTGCAGTTTTATAAAACACATAATAGTCAGTATTTTTTTCCCCCCATACTTTAACATGTGGAGGTGGCTGTATTCGAATTGCAGGTGGTAGGGAAACCAGACAAGGCTGCTGTGGCTACTAATAATGTAGTAATCTAATAGATTGTCATAAATCATTCGAATAAATAACAATTTGCCTACTTTCTTATCACAAATGTTTGAGCTTTGCAAATGCTATGGAGTTGAAACTGTCCTGCAGCAAGTGTTTCACTTTCAGCCTCCAGTGTTCTTATTTTATCTGACACTTAAACCACTGCCCAAAGTTCCCTAGACAGACCCTATTCACCCCATACAGAACAAATCAGACGATATCATCGAAAACTATGATCAGAAATCACGCGATATGAATCAGACAGTGGGGCGCAGCGTGACCCACTAGTTGGTCAGATGATTCAAATCGACCTTTCATCTCGTAACTTCCGAGTAGGCAAAAAAGCATAAGTGTTTTTACCCGGGATAAAAATAAATAATTGTTTTTACCCGAGATAACCCGCTAATATGACCCATAGTAGGAGAGAACATTTCTTGAGTGTAATTCGATCTGAATATATAGTACATTTAAAAAGGTATTTTTGGTAACAATGACATGATGTCATTTCCTGTTTCTGGTGCGAGACTGCGTCTAATTTCTTTGGTTGTGTCTCCTATCTCGAGTGGCAGAGTCGATATCCAGGTTTATAAATCCGGGGGTCGTTACAATATGATATGCCAACATTTTAAAATGCATATGAGGGGGTACTTTGTGGGCAGAGCAAGATGTGATTGGGCCTACAACGACCTACCACTGGACTAGGCAAGAACATCTAAAGTCAGAAGTTTACACACACTTAGGTTGGAGTCATTAAAACTCGTTTTTTCAACAACTCCACAAATTTCTTGTTAACAAACTATAGTTTTGGCAAGTCGGTGAGGACATCTACTTTGTGTATGACACGTCATTTTTCCAACAATTGTTTACTGACAGATTATTTCACTCCAGCATCTTCACAAGGTCCTTTGTTGTTGTTCTGGGATTGATTTGCACTTTCTGCACCAAAGTACGTCCATCTCTAGGAGACAGAACGTGTCTCCTTCCTGAGCGTTATGATGCCTGTGTGGTCCCATGGTGTTTATACTTGCCTACTATTGTTTGTACAGATAAATGTGGTACCTTCAGGCATTTTGAAATTGCTCCCAAGGATGAACCAGATTTGTAGAGGTCTACAATGTTTTTCTGAGGTCTTGGCTGATTTCTTTTGATTTTCCCATGTCAAGCAGAGGCAGTGAGCTTGAAGGTCGGCCCTGAAATAGATCCACAGGTACACCTCCAATTGACTCAAATGATGCCAATTAGCCTATCAGAAGCTTCTAAAGCCATGACATTTTCTGGAATTTTCCAAGCTGCTTACAGGCACAGTCAATTTAGTGTATGTAAACTTCTGACCCACTGGAATTGTGATTCAGTGAATTATAAGTGAAATAATCTGTCTGTAAACAATTGTTGGAAAAATGACTTGTGTCATGCACAATGTAGATGTCCTAACCGACTTGCCAAAACTATAGTTTGTTAACAAGACCTTTGTGGTTGAAAAACTAGTTTTAATGACTCCAACCTAAGTGTATGTAAACTTTCAACTTCAACTGTATGTCCATACTATAACAATAAGCTTACTATTTACTCAATTTACACCACAAATAGTATGATTAGTGTGGTTAGTATGAGTATTTGAACACAGCTCAGGTCTGGATAACCATTATTGTTGTTGAACAGATAAACTTCCTGTTATTCAGTGTTATCCACGTCGCTCTATGCTCCGTCACCTTTGCTGAACCACTAGTACAACCATAGAGAATGATAGAAGCCTCTAGTGGCAAAAAGGCGTTTTAGCATGGGCAGTGCCATTGAGAACTTCCACCATTTTAATGTAGTGGGTGGGATTTACAACTTCATTGGTTGATTCCTCCTGATGACCCTGTTAGAGCCATGTCCAACCGGATCATCAGGAGAGATCAACCAATTGTGAAAAATGTAATATTTAAAAAAGATCACCTCAATGGTACTGCCCGTGTGCTCACAGACGCCATAATGGGAACCTCTGTATACAGGGATGCTTTCTCTATCATTCTCTTTGGTACGAACACACACACGATAGTGGCAGTTGGATGCTGTGGGTGGGTTATAGGTTGTCTATAGACTGTGGCTTCAATAATGACACATAAACCTACCCTATTTGTTTAATAAAAAATATGAATTTATCTGAATTTGCAGACCTGTAAATCATGACAAATTGGTGTATGTTTCATCTGAAATATAAAAGGTATTCATTCAATTCAAAATTACAAACATTTCATATTTTCCCTCTGATCAAACCAAATCAATTTGCACAATTCCCTCAGTTCCCCAATTTTTTGTTATGCTTTTTTGAATATTTATACAGAGTCAATAACAATACAATTAGAAGACTAAGAAATAAAAATTACATTTTAATATTGTAGTGACAATACCAAAGTAAAAACACCATAAAAAATGTACATAGAAATGTTTAGTTATTTCTAAACTCAGAGTGCAGACAAATAGCCTTCTATCTGCTGGACCTTTTCATTGAAACTGAAATCAATAAAGAAACCATTAGTGAGCACAAGCTGTTATTTTGGGTTCTGGTTGAGTACAACAATTTAAACTAAGCTGACGTGTCTTAATTCAACATGTTTCCTTCAACTTTTATTTTCATGATGGTTTTTTTATGTACTCATCTTGTTTACTCCTCTTGTTTACTCCTCTTGTTTACTCCTCTTGCGTTTGTTGTTTTATATGTTAAAAAAAACAGGCTCAGATTGTATACTGTATGATAATGCTTCACAATAACCTCAGATTAAAGCAGAGAGTTTTGATGTTTAACCGTTTTCACATGTTTACACACAACCCCTCAAATGTTTATCATTCAACACTTGATTGTGTAAGATGGAGGTCTTGTAACTTGCTACAAACGTCTGTTGATATTTCTTTGTTAAGTTGTATTTGTTCTGCTTCCTCTCTCACAGCCCTCAACTTCATCTCATAATAAAGTATATGTTCAACGATCCACGGGATCTTGTTTTGCTCCAGAGACTTCAAGTCTTTAAGTTTCTTTTCTTTGTCTTGAAGTGACTCCTTTAGCGCCTCAATGTCTTCCCGTAGCGTCTTACTTTTCTCCTGGTATTCGAGAGGCAGTTGGTTCTCTTGGTCTTGTAGCTTCCGTAGTTCTTCTTCATACTGCTTCCTCAACTCTTCCTTCTTGTGACAAATCTTTCTCTCCACCTCCTTGTACATGTTGTTGGTGTAGTGGTCTTGGCCATTTACTTCCACCATGTGGTCAATTTTCTTCAGGAAATCCAGCACTTGTCCCCTGTTTTCCACCTTGGTGTTGTCAAAAACATGGTACCTTCCACCACACTCGTCTACAAGTGTCTTGAGATCTTCCTGAGCTTCATGGACATACCGCTCAATGCCGCCATCATCCAACTCATCTCCATGGGTGAAGAGGATCATGGTGTACCTTTCAGCTTCTTCTCCAAACAGCGCACTGATTTTCTTAACCGCGTTCTGTTCCTCTTCTGTGAAAGGGCCCACATCTAAGACCAGTACGATTGCGTGGGGACCAGGTGACGTCATGTTGATACATTTACTGATCTCTGTCTTCAAGTCACTGTCAGGACGGTTAGTGTCAAATATACCAGGTGTGTCCACTATCACTACCTGTCTCCCTGCCACCTCTCCTGTCTCCTTGCAACACTCTTGTGTCACAGATTTGCTAGATTTGGCATCTCTGAAAGCCTTCCTCCCCAGAATGGTGTTTCCTGAAGAGCTTTTCCCAGCACCTGTCTTCCCCACCAGCACAATCCTGGTCACGGACACTACAGGAGAGAACAGAGAAGGGAGAAAACATGAAAAACGGTCACATCATGTTTTGCAATCACATAAGCAAATCTTGCTGTTGTGTTTTTAAAACACTACTTTGTAATGGGTCTCCCATTACAAATGCAAATTAAGATAAATAATCATTCCTCTTCACTACTGGCTGCCATCTTGAAATGTGGATAATCAACGCACAACAAATATAACTATTTGTTTAACCTTTTACTGCAGTGGGCTAAATCAGGGACACACAAGTGTTTCTTGGTAGTCTTAAACAAATCTACTTTGAAACAAAAGTCTACACCTCACACACACGGTTCAGGGCTTAAAAAAAGGAGACACCTGAACCATGTCAGAAATAAAGTTGAAATGTGTTCAATGTTGAGTTTTCATCCCAATATTACACTGTATATACATCACAGAAGACTGAAATATGACAACACCCTTTGACATAGAAACACCATATTTTCGGCTGCTTTAAAAAAAATATATGTTTATTAATTATGAAATAGATCAATAATATTCCACCCATGATGCCACTAGATGGTGATTTAGCCATTTGACTGCAGGAAAGGGCTACATTATTGGTAAATATTCACTTATTAGATATGTTTTAATTAAAGTTTTCAACTTACTGTCTGGACCTTCACCTTTGGAGTTTCTTCTTCTACCCGGAGTCTGTTTGTCTGTGTCTTCATCCTTCCCCACTACAGAATTACACATTGAATACGTCACATAAAATACATACTGCAATATTAACAGATCATTCAAACATCGTGTCTGTTATACACTCATGTTCATGTCAGTTTAAAACCCTTGAAAGTTTGAAATAAATAAAAAACATCCCAATGGAAATGAGTTTTGCATACGCTACTTCCTATAAAGTCTCCCAGTTGAGGTGATACTGCCTGAGTTTTGGAACAAATAACTTTAATCTGCAATGATGTGGTTATTCATTCCCACCGGGCTGTCTAACTAATAGAACAACTGTCCAAGACAGGGATGGAATATATTAATTCTCCCATGATGAAAATAACATTTGTTGTACAACTTCATGTTATTACACACGTTTTACAGCAACTTAAATGAAAGTGAAAGGAGAATGACTTGAAGTACACGATGTTAAATAAGTAAACTGAGGTGCTCAAAAACATCTTTACATGTTCACAAAAATAGCTAGCAATCCGGTGTCTATTGTTGGCATCATTAAATTAAGTGAACTTACAGGTTTTTGTTAAGTTTGATGAAGCCATTTTGTCCGATGTATTTTTTCGGTACCGTCTCCTACGTTAACCTCCCCTCTGCTGTTCAGTCAAAGCCACGCCCATTTGATTCGAGGAAGTAGAAACACACTTCAACAAGAATCACAGAAAAAATATGAAGGTAAACGGGATCGCATGAAACAGTCACCCCTTCAATAAATCCTGAACCAGACCATAGTTATGAACTATTATCAACGACTAAAATTTTCAATAAACTAGAAGAGTTATTGTTTAGTTTCTGTACGGATCCATGCAAAGCTGCCAAACCTTGTTCAACATTTCAGCTCTGAACATAGCCTTCATATAATGAGTAGCAGTAAAGTTAATGATTGGCAATGAGAGCATGAGTTATGGCTCAAAGGAAACATACTTTATTAGTTTGTTTCAAAGTCTACAAAAATGGAAGATGTAATCGGTAGGCCAAATGCTATAGAGTGATTCAGCGTGAACTCATAGTTAAACACAAAGGTAGAGAGATACGCATTTCATCTGTACACTCTTAGAATAAAAGGTGCCTTAATAAACCGTAAGGGGTTCTTTTGCTGTCCCAATAGGATAATGCTTTTTGAACAACTCTTTTTGGTTGTAAATAGAACACTTTTGGTTCCAGGTAGAACCCTTTTGGGTTCCATGTAAAACTCTTTCCTCAGAGGGTTATACCTGGAACAAAAAAAAATGATTCTCCTATGGTGACAACTGAAGAGGCCTTTTTGACTAAGACTGTATGTAGTATGACTCATTATGTACACAAGACTGTATGCAGGATGACTCATTATGTACACAAGACTGTATGCAGGATGACTCATTATGTACACAAGACTGTATGCAGGATGACTCATTATGTACACAAGACTGTATGCAGGATGACTCATTATGTACACAAGACTGTATGTAGGATGACTCATTATGTACACAAGACTGTATGTAGGATGACTCATTATGTACACAAGACTGTATGTAGGATGACTCATTATGTACACAAGACTGTATGCAGGATGACTCATTATGTACACAAGACTGTATGCAGTCTGACTCATTATGTACACAAGACTGTATGTAGGATGACTCATTATGTACACAAGACTGTATGTAGGATGACTCATTATGTACACAAGACTGTATGTAGGATGACTCATTATGTACACAAGACTGTATGTAGTCTGACTCATTATGTACACAAGACTGTATGCAGGATGACTCATTATGTACACAAGACTGTATGTAGGATGACTCATTATGTACACAAGACTGTATGCAGGATGACTCATTATGTACACAAGACTGTATGTAGTCTGACTCATTATGTACACAAGACTGTATGTAGGATGACTCATTATGTACACAAGACTGTATGTAGGATGACTCATTATGTACACAAGACTGTATGCAGGATGACTCATTATGTACACAAGACTGTATGTAGTCTGACTCATTATGTACACAAGACTGTATGTAGGATGACTCATTATGTACACAAGACTGTATGTAGGATGACTCATTATGTACACAAGACTGTATGCAGGATGACTCATTATGTACACAAGACTGTATGTAGTCTGACTCATTATGTACACAAGACTGTATGTAGGATGACTCATTATGTACACAAGACTGTATGTAGGATGACTCATTATGTACACAAGACTGTATGCAGGATGACTCATTATGTACACAAGACTGTATGTAGTCTGACTCATTATGTACACAAGACTGTATGTAGGATGACTCATTATGTACACAAGACTGTATGTAGGATGACTCATTATGTACACAAGACTGTATGCAGGATGACTCATTATGTACACAAGAGCGTCTGCTAAATGACTTAAATGTAAATGTAAATGTAAGACTGTATGCAGGATGACTCATTATGTACACATATTTTAATACAAAGGTAGAGATATAATCATTTCATCAGATCATTAAAATGTATCATTTCATGACACAAGTGCTACAGGTTCAGTTTCATGAACAATGAGTTATATACAGCTCTATCAACAAAAAGACAAATTAGGGTATTAGGATTAGGGTCAAGTGCCGTGAGCATAATCCACAGCAAGAGCTTCATGAATAGACTTCATCAACACCAACACCACCTTCAACATCATCCACACCACCACAAGTGATCCTGGTAGCATCCAAAATGGCACCCTATTCCCTACAACATAGTGCACTACTTTTAACCAGACACATGGGGCCCTGGTCAAAAGTAGTGCACTACATAGGGAATAGGGTTCCATTTGGGAGTCAGGCCGAAAATACGTGTGTCTCTTGGCAGCGTGGTAGATAATCAGCCTCAGGATGACCAGGACCTCTGACCCCACCGGAGACAGGAACCCCACCAGGACCTCTGACCCCACCAGAGACAGGAATCCCACCAGGACCTCTGACCCCACCAGAGACAGGAATCCCACCAGGACCTCTGACCCCACCAGAGACAGGAATCCCACCAGGACCTCTGACCCCACCAGAGACAGGAATCCCACCAGGACCTCTGACCCCACCAGAGACAGGAACCCCACCAGGACCTCTGACCCCACCAGAGACAGGAACCCCACCACAGGCCTCTTAGCCAGGACCGGACATCCTGGGCCGGCTGGGGCTCTACAGCATGATGCAGGGGCCCACTGGAGGTGGAATCTCATTGTCAAATCAAATGTTATTTGTCACATGCGCCGAATACAACAGGCGTAGTAGACCTTAAAGAGAAATGCTTACTTACAGGTCCTTAACCAAGAATGCAGTTTAAAGAAAAATACCTCCCAAAAATAAGAGATAAAAGTAACAAATAATTAAAGAGCAGCAGTAAAATAACAATAGCGAGGCTAAACTAAAGACTTAATAGCTAGCTAACATCAAGCAATTTACAGTGTTTATAATGATAGTTAAACTAAGTCAAATATTTCTTAAAAAGTTTAAACATTCTCTGTGATGAAATAGTTCTTACCTTATGGAGAAAAAATGCTTGAAGGTTACTTCAATACAACATTTAAACAATACTACATAAAACCATTAAATACGGTTGGAATGTAGTTAGAATTGTCCAAACAACCAGAAAGTTGGGATCAACACGTTTGGATTTCTAGATAGTGTGGTCGCATATTTCTGCTTTAACAAATGAGGAGAGTTACAAACTACACACCAGTCAGCGTTATACTTAAACTACGCATTTTTATAATAATAAGCTTTGCAATAGCAATTTGACTTTCAACAATTCACTATTTCTAATGAACCATTGAGAAGTGACTACAGAAAAATACAAAAGGTATTTTATAGCCAAGATACACCCCTCTTAATTTACATGACGAACCACAGATCTTAGGAACTGTTCACGAAGAAATACTTTTTCTGAAGAAAGGAGTATCCCTTAAGCCAGATAACATTCGCTATAAATTATCGTTCAGTTTGGTCCCTCAGATAAGGTTCTAATCTCGTTCCTGGTACTTCATAGTTCAAAAACACCAACTCATCCAATGGCATTTATCAATTATCAACTCTAGATACTCCCATCTCAAGTAAAACCCCTTCTTGACCCCTCTCTTGGACAAGCTCACTGAGGGAGGGAGCCTCTAGGTCATACACTATCCCAGGATAAGTGTAAGATCAGAGAGGACATACAATGTTTCCAGACACTGCCATACACCTCCCCCTAGTGGGAAAAGGAGGGAGTGACTTGCACACAGACATTGTGGAGACAAGTCATTGGTTCCCCATTAATCACGACCATCCCTTCACATGGTTTAAGAATAGGTAAAGACACATTCACATATGAAGACAATGTTCCAATCTTCCCTTTCGGATATTCTGCATAGCACCAGGGACATGTGAAAGACAAGCCTGACCTCTCCCCTCTCTGGGCCCCAGGTGACTGAGCCCCAGGTTACCGGGCCCCAGGTGACTGAGCCCCAGGTTACCGGGCCCCAGGTGACTGAGCCCCAACTGAGGGAAGAAGTACAACTGCCAACAACAGAGTCCAAAGGGATACATTCTAATAACAAGTATATCACATAAGCATATTATGCAGATAAGACATCTTAATTATCTATGTTACCCAACTAATTATGATTCATCCGCCACAAAACTTCACTTTGCTTTTGCATATAGTTGTTTAAGTTCATACCAAGGCAGGGGGCAGTATCAATATTTTAAGGGGTCGTAGGTCAGATCGGTGGTCATGGTTGATATGTATATAATATGACTTTATAATTAGATAATGCATCAGTGCATTATCACTTATCTACCTACATGTACACCATATTTGGCTGGACAGCAAAACACTTAAAAACAATCTTTCCTCAGTTTTACTGATTACTAGTTTTACTGGAATAGGGTGCCATTTGGAACTCTATTTACATGTTGAGCAGAAGAAAGAGCTCCACCTGCTGGTGAATGGTAGCATAGTCTGCACAGTGCTGTGCCTGGAACTCCTTCAGAGCCTCGGCTCTCTGATCCACACAAACACACTGGTGTCCACAACCTGGGTGGGGTCTCCCCCTGGACATACAAACACACTGGTCTCCACAACCTGGGTGGGGTCTCCACCTGGACATACAAACACACTGGTGTCCACAACCAGGTTATACTGGTAACAAAGGAACTTACAAATACACTGATTTTAGAATAAGGTTGGTACATTAATACAATTCATTATTTCCCTGTGTCATAATAAACATGTGTTTAAAAAATAAATAATATATGTTTTGCACCTCATACAACTGCCTACACTGCCACCCAAAGGGCTGCACTTGAAAACAACAACAATAAAACAACAACAATAAAACAATAACACATGTCAAAACAATAACACATGTCAAAACAATAACACATGTCAAAACAATACCTTTTGTTTAATCTTTAAGAGTCTCATTTTTTAAAGATGGTCATACCATAAATCATTTAGCTATTTGATTTTGAATTTGAGGAACCCTTTAAGTATATATATTTTTAATGATTTTATAAAACATAGATTTTGGCCTTATGGTCTACAGAAACTCATTGAATAACACATTCATAAATGTTAAAAAGACAGTCCAAAATAAATCATAAGGAGAAATGTTTTGAAGTGTGTGGACACCCCTTCAAATTTGTGGATTCTGCAATTTCAGCCACACCTGTTGCTGACAGGTGTATACAATCGAATACACAGCCATGCAATCTCCATAGACAAAAACACTAGAATGACCTTACTGAAGAGCTCTGTGACTTTCAACGTGGGACTGTCATAGGATCTACGTTTAGGAGCAACAACGGATCATCCGCGAAGTGGTAGGCCACACAAGTTCACAGAACAGAACTGCCGAGTGCTGAAGTGCGTACCGCGTAAAAATAGTCTGTCCATGGGTTACAACACTCACTACCGAGTTCCAAACTGCCTCTGTCCACGGGTTGCAACACTCACTACCGAGGTCCAAACTGCCTCTGTCCACGGGTTGCAACGCTCACTACCGAGGTCCAAACTGCCTCTGTCCTCGGGTTGCAACACTCACTACCGAGTTCCAAACTGCCTCTGTCCTCGGGTTGCAACACTGCACAGTGCCCTGACCTCGACACCATCGAACACCTTTGGGATTAATTGAATTGGAACGCCGACTGTGAGCCAGGCCTAATTGCCCAACATCAGTACCCGACCTCACTAATGCTCTTGTGGCTGAATGGGAGCAAGTCCCTGCAGCAATGTTCCAACATCTAGCGGAAAGCCTTCCTAGAATACTGGAGGCTGTTATAGCAGCAATGTTCCAACATCTAGTGGAAAGCCTTCCCAGAATACTGGAGGGTGTTATAGCAGCAATGTTCCAACATCTAGAGGAAAGCCTTCCCAGAAGAGTGGAGGCTGTTATAACAGCAATGTTCCAACATCTAGTGGAAAGCCTTCCCAGAAGAGTGGAGGCTGTTTTAGCAGCAAAGAGGTGGAGGACCAATTCCATACTAATGCCCATGATGTTGGAATGAGATGTTCAACGAGCAGGTGTCCACATACTGTTGGTTATGGGCATTAAGAAAGTGCAGTTTCCAATAAAATAAGAATGTTGGAAATATAATTAGGGTCCCAAATGGCACCCTATTCCCTTTAGGGCTCTGGTCTAAAGTAGTGCACTATATAGGGAATAGGGTGCCATAGGACTCCGGTCTAAAGTAGTGCACTATATATAGGGAATAGGGTGCCATAGGGCTTCCAGGTCCAGATTAGAATGTGATGGATATTGGGATTAGGGTGCCAGTTGGATAGGGAATAGGGTGCCAGTTGGATAGGGAATAGGGTGCCATTTGGATAGGGAATAGGGTGCCATTTGGATAGGGAATAGGGTGCCATTTGGATAGGGAATCGGTTGCCATTAGGAACTCTGTATACATGTAGAGCAGAAGAAAGAGCTCCACCTGCTGGTGAATGGTAGCATAGTCTACACAGTGCTGTGCCTGGTGGAGGGGCGGGGCCTGGAACTCTTCGAGAGCCTCAGCTCTCTGATCTACACAAACACACTGGTGTCCACAACCTGGGTGGGGTCTCCACCTGGACACACGCGCACGGAAATATAAACATATACACACACACACACACACACACACACACACACACACACACACACACACACACACACAATGAGTGTACAAAACATTATGAACACCTGCTCTTTTCATGACATAGACTGGTCAGGTGAATCTTGGTGAAAGCTGTGATCTCTTATTCATGTCACCTGTGTTTATCAAGAATGGTCCACCACCCAAAGGACATCCAGCCAACTTGACACAACTGTGGGAAGCATTGGAGTCGACATGGGCCAGGCATTCCAGAGGAACGTTTTCAACACCTTGTAGAGTACACTCAGTGTATAATGAAAATAAACATTTTGTAACGAACAGAGAGACAGGGAAGCGAGCCGGGGTTGCTGGCATGAAAGTTGAGAACAAGTTCTCATTTACAATTGCGACCTGGCCAAGATAAAGCAAAGCAGTTCGACACATACAACGACACAGAGTTACACATGGAGTAAAACAAACATACAGTCAATAATACAGTATAAACAAGTCTATATACGATGTCAGCAAATGAGGTGAGATAAGGGAGGTAAAGGCAAAAAAAGGCCATGGTGGCAAAGTAAATACAATATAGCAAGTGTGTGTGTGGTAGACTTGCTTGCCAGTCTCAGACCATTTTGCTTTGGCTGTTGAGATTACATCAAACATTAAGATTAATTATTTCAGACCAAATCACTAGTTATAACGGATTATTTGTTTCCCAGACCAAATCACTAGTTATAACAGATTAATTGTTTCCCAGACCAAATCACTAGTTATAACGGATTAATTGTTTCCCAGACCAAATCACTAGTTATAACAGATTAATTGTTTCACAGACCAAATCACTAGTTATAACGGATTAATTGTTTCCCAGACCAAATCACTAGTTATAACAGATTAATTGTTTCCCAGACCAAATCACTAGTTATAACGGATTGTTTCCCAGACCAAATCACTAGTTATAACAGATTAATTGTTTCCCAGACCAAATCACTAGTTATAACAGATTAATTGTTTCCCAGACCAAATCACTAGTTATAACATATTGTTTCCCAGACCAAATCACTAGTTATAACAGATTAATTGTTTCCCAGACCAAATCACTAGTTATAACAGATTAATTGTTTCCCAGACCAAATCACTAGTTATAACAGATTAATTGTTTCCCAGACCAAATCACTAGTTATAACAGATTAATTGTTTCCCAGACCAAATCACTAGTTATAACAGATTGTTTCCCAGACCAAATCACTAGTTATAACAGATTAATTATTTCACAGACCAAATCACTAGTTATAACAGATTCATTATTTCAGACCAAACCACTAACATCACTAACATTCTGCCCCTGAACAAGGCAGTTAACCCACTGTTCCTAGGCCATCATTGTAAAATAAGAATTTGTTCTTAACTGACTTGCCTAGTTAAATAAAGGTAAAAAATAAAATGTAGTAAAATAAACATTGTAAATATATCCCTGTTCTTGTCTAACTCCACACACGTATGTGGTGCCCCATCCAGGTCAATAGTTCCTATTAAATTAGTTCTATATGTAATTCAATCCTCCATACTGGTTATGGTACATGTTTAGGGAAAAGGTCAGTTGTACAACTGAAATAGGTCTTCTGCATTTAACCCAACCCCTCTGAATCAGAGAGGTGCAGAGGGCTGCCTTAAATCGGCATCCACGTCTTCGGCTCCCAGCGAACCGTGGGTTAACTGCCTTGCTCCAGGGCAGAACGACCTTTTCAGCTCGGGGATTCGATCCAGCAACCTTTCGGTTACTGGCACAATGCTCTAGGCTACCTGCCGCCCCTACGCTCTAACCGCTAGGCTACCTGCCGCCCCTACGCTCTAACCGCTAGGCTACCTGCCGCCCCTACGCTCTAATCGCTAGGCTACCTGCCGCCCCTACGCTCTAACCGCTAGGCTACCTGCCGCCCCTACGCTCTAACCGCTAGGCTACCTGCCGCCCTACGCCCTAACCGCTAGGCTACCTGCCGCCCCTACGCCTAACCGCTAGGCTACCTGCAGCCCCTACGCCCTAACCGCTAGGCTACCTGCCGCCCCTACGCCTAACCGCTAGGCTACCTGCCGCCTCTACGCTCTAACCGCTAGGCTACCTGCCGCCTACACTCTAACCGCT